>NW_028157166.1:27500-42500 GCF_964263955.1 Coregonus lavaretus | reverse complement strand
GTGTCGTCTCCATCCTATATACTGTAAGTCAGCATTTATTCAGTGCTAGATGTACTAGATGTTATTTGCTATTACGGTCAGGGCAGTGTTGTGATTAAATAAGTCTTGTATCATTGGTTCAAAGTCATCCATCACTGATTAGTAGTGGCCACTGTAAATATGAGTCCATTACTACACCACTCTGTAGTCTACGTAGTAATTACTGCTACGTGTAATATTATCACTTCTATTGTAATATTATTGTTTTATGTGCTTTGCTCTAAATGTACTTAACAGTTAAACTGCCGGACGTCGCTCCCCACTTACGACGATGAGGAGCCATTTTGACTGCAACATTCTAACAGTCCAAAAAAAAAAAAATTATTATAAACGCTATCGGAAAAAATCATCCTTTTGTTTGTGTTTATGAAGGCAACATTTATTTCAAAGAACACAATTGGATTTTCACTAGTTTATGTTACTGTGTGTCGAACTGCTGCCCTATGCTTGTCACGGAATCAGCCGAGGCTGCCCCTCCTCCTTGCTCGGGCAGGCTTCGGCGTTCGTCGTCCCCCGGAGTACTAGCTGCCACCGATCTATGTTTCGGTGTTTGTCTTGTTTGTCCTGATTGTTTTCACCTGTTTCCCATGATGTTATATTGTATTCCCTTTATAACCCCCCTGTCTCTCATTGGTTATTGTGTGTGATTGTTTTCCGTCAGGTCGGCAGTGCTGGTTGTATGCGTTTATTGTTCCTCCCTGTTTGGAGTTTGGTTTTGTACTTTCTTTACTGTGTTGAGTAAAGTACGTTCTGCCAGTAGTTCGGTGTCCTGCGCTTGACTTCGTTTCCCGCATACACGTCATCCTTGACAATGCTCATGTGTGGAGCGCAGAGGAACAGCAGTTATTCTTGGAAAAAGTGATATTTTGAAACATCTCTACAATTTTGAGAGTCATTTGGTAAAAGGTAAGTGTTTTGGGACCCTCAGAGAATCTGCTCTTTCTGATACTATATAGAAATCAAACGTCTTACCTGCATGTGACTGTAGCAGGGTTTGAAAAAAGTACCTTTTTGGGCTCTGGGGGAAAAAAATACATCCTCCTGCTTATAACACAAATTATGTTTGTGATATTGACATTCTAACAACATACAGTGCATTCGGGAAATAATTCAGACCCCTTCACTTTTTCCACATTTTGTTAAGTTACAGCCTTATTCTAAAATGGATGAAATTGTTTTTTTTCCCCCTCATCAATACCTCATAACAATACCTCATAATAGGTTTTTAGAAATGTTTGCAAATTTACATAAGTATTCAGACCGGGCTCTGGCTGGGCCACTCAAGGACATTCAGAGACTTCTCCCAAAGTCACTCCTGCGTTGTCTTGGCTGTGTGCTTAGGGTCGTTGTCCTGTTGGAAGATGAACCTTCACCCCAGTCTGAGGTCCTGAGCACTCTGGAGCAGGTTTTCATCAAGGATCTCTCTGTACTTTGCCTCATTCATCTTTCCCTTGATCCTGAGGAGTCTCCCCGTCCCTGCCGCTGAAAAACATCCCCACAGCATGATGCTGCCACTGCCATGCTTCACCGTAGGGATGGTATTGGCCAGGTGATGAGCGGCGTTTGGATTCCTCCAGACGTGACGCTTGTCATTCAGGCCAAAGAGTTCAATACTGGTTTCATCAGACCAGAGAATCTTGTTTCTCATGGTCTGAGTCCTTTAGGTGCCTTTTGGCAAACTCCAAGCGGGCTGTCATGTGCCTTTTACTGAGGAGTGGCTTTCGTCTGGCCACTCTACCATAAAGGCCTGATTGGTGGAGTGCTGCAGACATGGTTGTCCTTCTGGAAGGTTCTCCCATCTCCACAGAGGAACTCTGGAGCTCTGTCAGAGTGACCATCGGGTTCTTGGTCACCTCCCTGACCAAGGCCCTTCTCCCCCGATTGCTCAGTTTGTCCAGGCAGCCAGCTCTAGGAAGAGTCTTGGTGGATCCAAACTTCTTCCATTTAAGGATGATGGAGGCCACTGTGTTCTCAGGGACCTTCAATGCTGCAGACATCTCTTGGTACCCTTCCCCACAGTGGAGGCTGGTGACTTGAAAAATTGAGGAGGATGGGAGACCCATGGTATAGGCGTGGACTGCACGGAGACAACAAAGTGTCTTTCAAAAATCGTCAAAGAGTAATTATTTTAAACTAAAGCATTTAATAAAGACATTTATAGTACAATATTATGGGGAATGGGAATGAGAGGGCTACTTCCACAGTGTTGGGAAGGGATCACAGCAGTGATTGAATGAAGGTATGAGGCATGAGTTGAGGTGTTCAGAGGCTTGACCAGTGCAGGGCAGGATTTGACTGGGAAGACAAAAAACAATAACACACTACACAGTTAGACCAAAGAGCTAAGAATGAGTTAGTTCAAGCAAGGAGTAAAATCATTGATGTGTAATAATGTGATTGTGTTTGTGTATGTGATTGACTCTACATACAGTAACGTGAGAAAATTGATAGGTCACAGTGCTTGGAGAGGAAACATTCAATGTGCCAGTGGATGAGCGGGCACATGAGTCGTGGCTTCAGTTCATGACAGAGTTGACAATGGGTAGTGGAGTGGAGTGGTCATCACCTCTTAATCAGGGAACGGGCGGGGACTTAGCTGGAAATACACATAGCAGATACATTCCATTCCAGCTACGCCATCGTAGGTTTGAACAACAAGTTTCTCCATGAAGTTAAACACAGACTGCGCATCTCGCCCACTTGACACATCAAAGTAGACCAAGAAACGTTCCTGAATAACGCCCTGATCATCCACATACCTGACGATAACTGACAACTGCAAGCAGACTGGTGGCACCATAGGTCCCAGAGTGGGGGGGGGGGATTTTTACTTCCTGGGGCCTGGAGTTTTTCCTTATCTGTTAACCTAACCCGGAAAACTCTGGACCCTATCAGGTATGACAGTGATTAATCAGTTGTAAAAAGGTTTTATAAGGGCCATAATGGGACCAGTTTTTTCCAATCAGATCACATGGTTTTTTTAAAAACCCTGTCAAACTGCAGCAACCTTATACTTGTTCATATTAATTATATTTAGACTAGATTAGGAGGGGGGGGGGGGGGTTCCTCTACCCAGACACAGAGACACCAACTGATAGACAATAGAACTCACAGGGCTGAGCTTTATGCATGTTTGGATCACGCAGGCCTTGTGAAACATCTGTCATCACTATTATGTTGATTGATTAATTCCAGTTAATAATTTTGGATTGAAAAGGCAGCCTAGCCAGCCCAATGTTGAATATAAACCAAATTTGATCACATTCACATTTTCTCCTGACACACACATGGAATATAAATACATAATATTACCAATTAGTTTACCCTGACCAGATGGACAGGGCACGTAGGCTGTATGCAGCTGCTCTTATTAGTAGCCTACAGTTGATCAGACTGAAAAATAGTCTAGTTTTCATCCCATACAGCGTGTCAGATTTCTAATGTTTAGGTGTAGCCTGGGGGTGCTGCAATATTTATGTAATGAGTTTTTGCTTGTGTCTGTCTGTCTGGAGTGATTATGTGTTATCGTCTTTGCTAAATAAATACCGGAGGAAAGTGGAAAGGATACTTGAGCGTGCGTGAAAAAAAATGCGCTGCGTCAAACCTCTCTCTTTAATCTAACTTTTTAATGGATGATGCGATGGAAGCTATTTAATTGATTTTGATTTTCCCAGAAAAAGACAGTAGACAGTAGAACGTTCTACATGTCGAGCAAGTAAAGCATTGCAACGTGCAATTACCGCTGCAAGCTCCTTGTAGTTGCACTTGTTAGCGGAACTTTCCCCTCTCGTCGTGTCCTCTAAAAGCCCATTCTTGAATGCCCAAATACACAGTGGTGTTGGTAAGCCGCTCGAGAACATCCCTGTTTCTTCTTACTTTCTCGTTGTGTTGCGCAGTTTGAATACGCAGACCGTCGTCATGATCGATGCAGTTTTTCCCTGAAGCTTGAATCGGATGTGTGGCATTTATGTGCTCCCTGCTTTTGTTTTGGCGTTTAGCTGAACGATCTATGTTCTTCAGGTCACTGTACCCCTCTTTCGCCCAAGGCAGACTTTCCAAAAAGCAGGCAAGGCCAGTAATACAGGCGGCTTGATGAACGCCTCCCTGTTAACCAGCTATACTGTTGATACCAGTTGGTATTGAACTCCTCCCTGTTAACCAGCTATACTTTTGATACCAGTTGGTGTTGAACGCCCTGACCTTTTCATCCTTCTTCGTGAAACTGATCTCAGGCAGAGGTTGGCACCTTTTCCGTGAACCCCAGAGAATGAAAGGGGTTCTTCAACAAAAAGTCAACAAAATTAGCGGTAGCGTTGGCGGCGAAAACTGGACCTGGTAGCTACTGAAGTTAGCAAGGCAAACTGAAATAAATTGCACTAACTGGACACAAAAATAAAGTTCTAAAACCAAGAAAACTATTTATAGTCTACCTCCTCCGTCTCCTGTAATTTGAAGAAACTAATTTTAATTGAATAATATCAAAAAAATGCTCAACTATCACTTTTCAATCTTTATCTGATAATGTCACCAACTCACCAAGCTTCTCCCCCATAATGCTCTGCGGCACAACCCCAGTACAACACACTAGGTTCATTCTCTGATCCTAATCCTATAATTGGATGGACAACATGTCAGTTCATACTGCAAAAGCTTTGATTGGTTGGAGGTCGTCCTCCGGATGTGGTCATAGTTACCATGTAGGTCTATGGAAGGGGGTGAGGCCTACGAGCCTCCTAGGTTTTGTATTGAAGTCAATGTACCCAGAGGAGGACAGACGCTAGCTGTCCTCTGGCTACAACATGGTGCTACCCCAGAGAGTGTAGTTGAAGTTACTATAGACTATAAGGGATCGGGGTTTGGCTGGATCTAGACAGAGTCTGACACTTCCCCGATCTACTGAGAGGGGGAGTCATCAGACTCGATCTGGTTCACCTGAGTTCTGAGCACACCTGTCAGTAATTAGAGTAGGATATAAGGTGTGCTCAGAAGTTCAGTCGGTGCGAGGTATTGTTCCTTTGTGACTTGCTAAGCGTTTTGTTCAGAGAGAGAGAGAGAGAGAGTTTGTTTTTGATTACCAGTGTACCAGACCTGTGCTTCGTTGTTTGACTCCCCGAATAGCTTAATCTTCTGCTTGTCTATCCCAGTGATTACCGTATTCTGAACCTGTGCCCGTGCCCTCGATTACGACTACGCCCGCTCCCTTGGTACCTCTGCCTGTCTCTGCCTTGCCCGGTTTTGACCACAGCTCGCCAGACCACGATTAAGCTATTCCCTTGTCTGTACTCTAATAAAGCATCGCAATTCTGCGATTGGATCTTACCACTCTGTCCGAGTATTCATTACAGAATACCTCGCCCCAACCATGGATCCAGCGGAATTACAGAGGCGATGGGAGATACAGGAGAAACGGATGGATGAACTCCTGCAACTACTCAACGCTGGTGCGGCTGAAGGCACCACCCCGCGCACGGTCAGTCCTCGTCATGCACCTCCGATTTCTCTACCGACTAAGTATGATGGGGAACCTGGCAAATGTCAGGGGTTTCTACTTCAGACGTCCCTGTATATGTCCTGTTTTTCGATGACCGTAGCAGGGTGGATTTCATGATTTCTCTGCTAACGGGAAGAGCACTGGATTGGGCTACTGCACTATGGGCAGCTGAGGTCCCCGAGTTGAATGTGGAAGTTCAGTTTAAGAGACTGTTCCGAGAGGTGTTTGACTACCCAGTATCTGGGCGTAGCGTGGGAGACCAACTATGCGAACTTCAGCAGGGCCGTCGCACAGTAGCCGATTACGCCTTAGAGTTTCGGACTATAGCAGCTGGTAGCGGCTGGAGCGAGACTGCTTTGCTCACCGTTTTCCGAAGAGGGCTGCGCAAAGAAGTACAGACTGAGTTGGCCTGTCGGGGAGATATCACTGCGCTACATGAATTTATCAACATAGCCATCTCTATTGATAATTTGATAGTGCAACACAGGGTATCCGCAGTCCGGGAGCCCTCGGTCACAGGTCCTAAGCAATCGACAGAGCGGAGGAGAGAATCTGAGGAGGAACCCATGCAACTGGGACGGTCGCCCTTACAAAGTTCGGTGAGACAACAACGTCGGCAAGACGGACTATGCCTGTATTGTGGTCAGTCGGGTCATTTCATTCGTCAATGTCCGGTACGACCAAACCGTACCCCAGAATATCGCCTCGGAACTGCCAAACCGGTGAGTGAGACTCAAGTTTTCAACATTACATCTAAACAAATGTATGTGCCAGTTACCTTATCTGTCGGAGAGAAAGTGCGCAGGTTGGAAGGTCTTATTGATTCCGGAGCGGCTGCCAGTTTTATGGATATGGGTCTCGCTGAGGAATTGGGAGTTCAACTTATCCCAATTCAACCTCCCCTGCGAGTCAACGCGCTAGACGGTGAGCCCATGGGCACTGGGTTCATTACGCACCGTACAGAGGTAATAAGGTTACAAGTGGGCTCCATACACCATGAGAACATCATTCTGTTCGTCATCTCCGCTCCACGGGAGCCGCTAGTTCTCGGCCACCCCTGGCTCGTCACCCATGATCCGGTCATCTCCTGGAAATCTGGCGATATCACTGCTTGGAGTGAGGTATGTAGGGCAGAGTGCCTCAATTTACCGTGCAAGACGTCTACTGTGGAGGATGCGCAGGGTGCGGTGTCTACTGTTGTTCCAACAGAATACCAGGATTACGCGCAGGTGTTCTCCAAGGAGAGGGCTACCGTGTTACCACCTCATCGGGCCTGGGACTGCGCGATTGATCTGCTATCCGTGGCTACACCTCCTCGTGGAAGAATCTACCCTTTGTCACAGCCGGAACGAGAATCAATGAGCAAGTATATTGATGAGGCGCTACAGCAAGGGGCCATTCGCCCATCTACGTCTCCCGCCGCATCCAGTTTTTTCTTCGTTAAGAAAAAGGATGGCGGACTGCATCCTTGTATAGACTATCGAGGTTTGAACGATATTACCATCAAAAATCGTTACCCCCTGCCTTTGATTCCAGCAGCCCTCGAGCAGGTGGGGCAGGCCTCAATCTACAGTAAACTGGACCTCTGGAGTGCGTACAATCTGGTGCGCATTAGAGAAGGGGATGAATGGAAGACCGCCTTCATCACACATCGAGGACACTATGAATATTGTGTCATGCCCTATGGACTTACCAACGCGCCCTCAGTATTTCAGGCGTTCATGAATGACATTTTCAGGGACTTGACTGATCGCTTTGTTATAGTGTACATTGATGACATCCTAATCTATTCAAACTCTCTGAGTGAACATGTGTCCCATGTACGACAGGTTCTGGACCGACTCCTACAACATTCCCTGTTCGTGAAGGCAGAAAAGAGTGAATTCCATGTCACTACGATTTCCTTCCTTGGGGCCATACTCACTCCCGACGGGGTTAAACTGGATGAATCCAAGGTGCAAGCGGTACGAGACTGGCCTCAACCCCAGACGGTGAAAGAGCTCCAGAGATTCTTAGGGTTTGCCAATTACTATAGACGGTTCGTGCGTAATTTCAGCACAACCGCAGCTTCCCTGTCGGCGATGACCAGCTACAAGGGTCGCGGTCTGAACTGGACGGAGGAGGCAGTGCGTGCCTTTGAGACGTTGAAACAACGCTTTACCAACGCTCCTATGTTATGTCAGCCGGACCCTACCTTGCCGTTTATCGTGGAGGTGGACGCCTCGGAGGTTGGAGTTGGAGCCGTGTTATCCCAGCGCCAAGGTGAGCCGCCTAAATCACGACCCTGTGCTTTCTTTTCAAGGAAACTGAATTCGGCCGAGCATAACTACGACGTGGGTAATCGTGAATTACTGGCGGTGAAGTTGGCACTGGAGGAGTGGAGACATTGGCTGGAGGGAGCCGAGCATCCGTTCCAAGTGCTCACGGACCACCGCAACCTGGAGTATCTTCACAGTGCTAAACGACTGAACTCCCGACAGGCTAGGTGGTCTTTATTCTTCAACCGTTTCCGATTCACTGTCTCTTATATCCCCGGGTCCAAGAATGGAAAGGCGGACGCGCTTTCCCGACGGTTCGAGCGCGCGGAAAGACCCGTGGAACCAGAACCTATCCTCCCCATGAGTTGCCGTGCTGGTCCTGTGAGGTGGGCTATTGATGACACCATTCAGGAGAGCCTACAAGCGGAACCAGCCCCTCCAGAAACCCCGGTGTCTAAGGTGTTTGTACCAGCTCCGCTTCGACCGCAACTGTTGGAATGGTGCCACACGTCGCTGGGATCTGGTCATCCCGGAATTACTCGAACTACACGACTCATCAGCCGAAAATACTGGTGGGATTCCCTTACAGATGACGTCCGAGACTATGTCTTATCCTGCCCAGTATGCGCGCAATCCAAGGCGCCTCGTGCACTACCGGAGGGTAAGCTGATGCCATTGCCAACTCCTCAACTACCCTGGTTGCACATTGCTATGGACTTTGTTACAGATCTCCCAGAATCAGAGGGCCATACTGTAATTCTCGTGGTCGTGGTCATCGATCGATTCTCCAAGATGTGCCGGTTAGTACCCATGACCCGTTTGCCTAACGCCACTCAGATGGCTGAGACTATGTTTAACCAGGTGTTCCGGCAGTTTGGTGTTCCGGAGGATATTGTGTCCGACCGGGGACCCCAGTTGGTTTCCCGGGTATGGAAGGCCTTCTGCGAACGCTTGGGCATCTCGGTGAGCCTAACCTACGGATATCATCCCCAGGCTAATGGGCAGACAGAACGGCTCAATCAAGAAATTGGGAAATATCTACGGCAACAATGTTCGCGGCAGCCGCAGGAGTGGAGCCGATTTCTTCCTTGGGTAGAGTATGCTCAGAACTCCCTCATTCACACCTCCCTACGTCTAACGCCCTTCCAGTGTGTTCTAGGGTATCAACCACCTCTGTTCCCGTGGGATACTGCACCAGGGATGGTACCGGCTGTCGACGAGTGGTTCCGTCGGAGTGCGCAGGTCTGGGAGACGGCCCATCAACATCTCAGTCAGGCCTCACAACAGCAAAAGACCTACGCCGACCGACGCCGGAGACCTACTCCCACTTATCAACCCGGGCAACGAGTGTGGCTGTCTACCCGGGACCTGCGGTTCCGACGGAGCTGTAAGAAGCTCCAACCCAGGTACATCGGGCCTTTCAAGATACTGAGACGTATTAACCCTGTCACCTACCGTCTGTTACTTCCTCGACACTACAGGATAACCCCTACGTTCCACGTCTCGCTGTTGAAACCTGTCCACTATAGCCCGATGTACCCCCCAATCGCTCAACAACCTACTACACCACCTCTGGAGGATGAACAGGACACCACCTATACAGTCCACGAGATACTGGAGTCAAGACGGAGACGAGGGGGCATCGAATATCTCGTGGACTGGGAGGGATATGGACCTGAGGAACGGTCCTGGATCCCTGCGAAGGACATACTGGATCCCGCTCTCAAGGCCACTTTCCACGCTGAACACCCAGATCATCCAGGACCCCGACCCAGAGGAAGACCACCCGGTAGAGGTAGAAGGCCGTCAGGAGCCGGCCCTGGGGAGGGGGATACTATAAGGGATCGGGGTTTGGCTGGATCTAGACAGAGTCTGACACTTCCCCGATCTACTGAGAGGGGGAGTCATCAGACTCGATCTGTTTCACCTGAGTTCTGAGCACACCTGTCAGTAATTAGAGTAGGATATAAGGTGTGCTCAGAAGTTCAGTCGGTGCGAGGTATTGTTCCTTTGTGACTTGCTAAGCGTTTTGTTCAGAGAGAGAGAGAGAGAGTTTGTTTTTGATTACCAGTGTACCAGACCTGTGCTTCGTTGTTTGACTCCCCGAATTGCTTAATCTTCTGCTTGTCTATCCCAGTGATTACCGTATTCTGAACCTGTGCCCGTGCCCTCGATTACGACTACGCCCGCTCCCTTGGTACCTCTGCCTGTCTCTGCCTTGCCCGGTTTTGACCACAGCTCGCCAGACCACGATTAAGCTATTCCCTTGTCTGTACTCTAATAAAGCATCGCAATTCTGCGATTGGATCTTACCACTCTGTCCGAGTATTCATTACATAGACCTTCATTGCATCAATTATTTGGTGACATATGAATATATTTAGTATAGTTGATCTAAAAAGGATAACTTTTTTAGTGTTTCATTATTTTTATTTTCATGACATTTCACTGAGGAGGATGGTCCTCCCCTTCCTCCTCTGAGGAGCCTCAACTGCTTCCCCAGATGTTTGCCTCGACACAGTCCTGTCTCGGAGCTCTACGTACAATTCCTTCGACCTCATGGCTTGGTTTTTGCTCTGACATGAACTGTCAACTTTGGGACCTTATGTAGACATGTGTGTGCCTTTCCAAATCATGTCCAATCAATTGAATTTACCACAGGTGGACTCCAATCAAGTTGTAGAAACATCTCAATGATGATCAATGGAAACAGGATGCATCTGAGCTCAATTTCGAGTCTCATAGCAAAGGGTCTGAATACTTATATAAATAAGGTATTTCAGTTTTAAATTCTTAATCAATTTGCAAAGATGCCTAAAAACCTGTTTTTGCTTTGTCATTATGGGGTATTGTGTGTAGATTGATAAGGATAAAACAAACATGTAATCCATTTTAGAATAAGGCTGTAACGTAACAAAATGTGGAAAAAGTCAAGGGGTCTGAATACTTTCTGAAGGCACTGTACGCGTGTTAAATAGACTTATTTAGAAAAAGTCAAGGACATGACCTAAAAAATTGCTTAAAATTGTTGTTGTTTTTTTCTCAACCATATACACAATACCCCATAATGAAAAAGTGAAAAAATATTTTGGGACATTTTTCCAAATATATTGAAAATATCTAATTTACATAAGTATTCACACCCCTGAGTCAAAACTTTGTAGAAACACCTTTGGCAATGATTACAGCTGTGAGTCTTTCTGGCTAAGTCTCTAAGAGCTTTAAGCTCTGTCAAATTGGTTGTTGATCATTGCTAGACAACCATTTTCAGGTCTTGCAATAGATTTTCAAGTAGATTTAAGTCAAAACTGTAACTCGGCCACTCAGGAACATTAACTGGCTTCTTGGTAAGCAACTCCAGAGTAGATTTGGCCTTGTGTTTTAGGTTATTGTCCTGCTGAAAAGGTGAATTAATCTCCCAGTGTCTGGTGGAAAACCAGGACTGAACCAGGTTTTCCTCTAGGATTTAGCTCCATTCCGTTTCTTTTACATCCTGAAAAACTCCCCAGTCCTTAACAATTACAAGCATACCCATAACTTGATGCAGCCACCTCTATGCTTGAAAATATGGAGAGCGGTACTCAGTAATGTGTTGTATTGGATTTTCCCCAAACATAACGCTTTTGTATTCAGGACAAAATGTGAATTGCTTTCCCAATTTTCTGCAGTATTACTTTAGTGCTTTGTTGTAAACAGGATGCATGTCAATTAGGTTATTAATGTGGAGTAACTACAATGTTGTTGATCCATCCTAATTTTTCTCCTATCACAGCCATTACATTTTGTAACTGTTTTGAAGTCACCATTGGCCTCATGGTGAAATCCCTGAGTGGTTTCCTTCCTCTCCGGCAACTGAGTTAGGAAGGACGCCTGTATCTTTGTAGTGACTGGGTGTATTGATACACCATCCAAAGTGTAATTAATAACTTCACCATGCTCAAAGGGATATTCAATGTCTGCTTTTTTTTTTCTTCCATCTATCAATACAGTGAGGGAATTAAGTATTTGATCCCTTGCTGATTTTGTACGTTTGCCCACTGACAAAGACATGATCAGTCTATAATTTTAATGGTAGGTTTATTTGAACAGTGAGAGACAGAATAACAACAACAAAATCCAGAAAAACACATGTCAAAAATGTTATAAATTGATTTGCATTTTAATTAGGGAAATAAGTATTTGACCCCTCTGCAAAACATGACTTAGTACTTGGTGGCAAAACCCTTGTTGGCAATCACAGAGGTCAGACGTTTCTTGTAGTTGGCCACCAGGTTTACATACATCTCAGGAGGGATTTTGTCCCACTCCTCTTTGCAGATCTTCTCCAAGTCATTAAGGTTTTGAGGCTGAAGTTTGGCAACTCGAACCTTCAGCTCCCTCCACAGATTTTCTATGGGATTAAAGTCTGGAGACTGGCTAGGCCACTCCAGGACCTTAATGTGCTTCTTCTTGAGCCACTCCTTTGTTGCCTTGGCCGTGTGTTTTGGGTCATTTTCATGCTGGAATACCCATCCACGACCCATTTTCAATGCCCTGGCTGAGGGAAGGAGGTTCTCACCCAAGATTTGACGGTACATGGCCCCGTCCATCGTCCCTTTGATGCAGTAAAGTTGTCCTGTCCCCTTAGCAGAAAAACACCCCAGGCAGAGGGAGATTGACAGTTATTTTGTGTTTCTTCCATTTGAGAATAATCGCACCAACTGTTGTCACTTTCTCACCAAGCTGCTTGTCGATGGTCTTGTAGCCCATTCCAGCCTTGTGTAGATCTACAATCTTGTCCCTGACATCCTTGGAGAGCTCTTTGGTCTTGGCCATGGTGGAGAGTTTGGAATCTGATTGACTGCTTCTGTGGACAGGTGTCTTTTATACAGGTAAAAAGCTGCGATTAGGAGCACTCCCTTTAAGATTGTGCTCCTAATCTCAGCTCGTTACCTGTATAAAAGACACCTGGGAGCCAGAAATCTTTCTGATTGAGAGGGGGTCAAATACTTATTTCCCTCATTAAAATGCAAATCAATTTATAACATTTTTGACATGCGTTTTTCTGGATTTTGTTGTTGTTATTCTGTCTCTCACTGTTCAAATAAACCTACCATTAAAATTATAGACTGATCATGTCTTTGTCAGTGGGCAAACGTACAAAATCAGCAGGGGATCAAATACTTATTTCCCTCACTGTAGGTGCCCTTATTTGCGAGGCATTGGAAAGCCTCCCTGGTCTTTGTGGTTGAATTAACCTTACAGATAATTGTCCGTGTGGGGTAGAGAGATGAGGTAGTCATTCAAAAATCATGTTAAACACTATTATTGCACACAGAGTAAGTCCATGCAACTTATTATGTGACTTGTTAAACAAATATTTACCCCTGAACTTATTTAGGCTGGCCATAACAAAGGGGTTGAATACTTATTGACTCAAGACATTTAAGCAGCACATTATTAATGGATTTTGTAAAACATTTTGAAAAACATAATTCCACTTTGACATTATGGGGTATTGTGTGTAGGCCAGGTGACAAAATGGTTAAATTCAGGCTGTAACACAACAACGTGTTAAAAGTAAAGGGGTGTGAATACCTGCTGAAGGCACTTTATGCATTTTTTATTTATTTTGACAAGAACCGATTTGCAGAACAGAGCATAAGAATAGGATTATATATTATTCTGATGAATGGAATTCCCACACTGTTACACCAATCATGGTCCAATAAAACTGCATACGAAAACATGTCAACAAAACCTCTCTCTTACTTAACTAAATCTACCTCAACTAAAACCTGTGTCTTAGTCAACTAAATCTTGCTCAGCTAAACCTGTGTATGTACTATAGAGTAAATCCCTTCATATCAGCCATGGTCTATTTTCCTAATCCATTTCTCTGTGAAGACTTTACAAAGTAAGACGATTTGACAATGAACCAGCAGGTAGCTGGGATCCGGCCTGTGTCTCCAGGACAGTATTGAATCATTTCCCCAAATTAGACAGCCACAAGCTGACAACCCTATTGGATGACGGAGATTACCCAGGAGTTAAGGAGAAAAAAGACCAGGATTTAGTTCCATGGTTACAGTCGGCGTGACAACAGGAGCACTGTCTAAACCCTGTTCTCAAAGTCTCTTTCATTTCACATAGACACTCACACACACACACACACACACACACACACGTACACACTAACGTACGCAAACATAAAAATACACACTCACACACATGCACACACACACTGCACTGTTCTGAACATCTTTCATTTGAGCTGCAAAGCATCGTGGGACGGGACACCTAGCGGTATTAATCAAAATGTCTGCCCCAGGGGGTTTTGGGGGGATTATAACAGGACTATCTCCACAGCGATGATGGAAATTAATTAAGTCATTATGGGTATCATTATGGGAGGGAGGGAGGGGATTAAATATTCCTGATTTCTGATTGGGCTGTTTGTGATCACATGTCCATTCTCTCCTCTGCTCTATGGTACCAAGTAACTCTCACGGTCTCATGTCAGAATTAGATGTTCATCCATGTTTCTTAAACGTCAAATTTCTAAGTTGTTGCAAAAGTCACATTTCGAAGTGTTTAAGGTTAAATTTAGACATTAACGCCGAATTCTGAAGGTTAGGCATTAACTCCGAATGGTAAGGGTTAAGGTTTTGGATAGGCTTAAAAACAAAAATAACTTAATATCTCTGGATTCAAACACGCAACCTTTGGCACCAGAGGCAGATGCTTACAACCATCCACCGTCCCCATCCACAACGCTAAACTGAAAATTACTTGAAGTTAAAAGCGCGCACTGTTGCCCCTAGTGGCCGGTTTCCATCTCCCAAAGTCCTCAGACACGGATGGACGTTGAATACTGACTTGTATCACGGGTGACCTGGTTGAGGACACAGGGACATACATGTCATTTGTGTCACACATACACACACACAGATATACACACACACACAGACACACACAGAAACACATACACACTCACACACACACACACACACAGACACACACACACACACACACACACACAAACACACACACAGACACACACATACACACAGACACACACACACACAGAGACACACACACACATACACATTCACACATACACACACACAGTGCCTAAATATAATTCGTCATTAGACAGCCCACAACCATCAAATAATCTCATTATGCCCATTAAAGTCAGGTGAACAGGGTGGATTAATCACCATGGTAATA
>NW_028157166.1:0-25000 GCF_964263955.1 Coregonus lavaretus | reverse complement strand
TAATACACAAGCAAGATGTCAGGGCGGCAGGTGGCTTAGTGGGTAAGAGTGTAGTGCCAGTAACCGAAAGGTCGCTGGTTCTAATCCCTGAGCCGACTAGGTGAAAAATCTGTCGATGTGCCCTTGAGCAAGGCACTTAACCCTAATTGCTCTGGATAAGAGCGTCTGCTTAAATGTTATTTTTTCATTGTCATTGCAAACATCAGCTAAGCAGGAGGAAAACAGGCAGTCAAAGTAGTAGTGTTGTTTTTCAGCAACTCTGGCTGGTGGTTACGATATGGCAGCAACTGCAAATATTATCCTACATCGTACAAAACACAGATCGTTATTACTCCATTGCAATGTGTAGGACTGTCCTGCTTGTTCAACTGCAATATCCATTACAACAGATACTGAAGGTTGAAGCCTTCATAATGGCCTTGAATGCTCATTCAAATTCCTGCAGGGTTCAGAAATATGAGGCAGAGACATCGTCTACATCACCATGGTTCAGGAGAGGGTGGGTAAAGAGAGAAACGTGAAGGGAGGGGGTGTGTGAGCAGCAGCTACGTAGAAGGAAGTTGTGCGTAAAATAACACAATCACAGAACGTGATCCAGATCCTTCACTTTGAGAAAGAGGATTCCAGAGGGGCGAAGCGGGGACCGGGGGGAGGAAACTCTGTATTCGCAGCCACGGCCTTTAAAGTATTCTGCCAATCGTTTATTACATAGGAATAGACTGACGATAACGAATAGAAGGAGAAGCAGAGAGAGTCACGGACTGACAGACAGACAGACAGGCAGCCAGACAGATAGCCATGCAGACAGACACACAGACAGACAGACAGACAGACAGACAGACAGACAGACAGACAGACAGACAGACAGACAGACAGACAGACATACAGGCAGGCAGGCAGGCAGCCAGACATATAGCCATGCAGACAGACAGACACACAGACAGGCAGCCAGACAGATAGCCATGCAGACAGACAGACACACAGACAGGCAGCCAGACAGATAGACAGGCAGACAGACAGACACACAGACAGGCAGCCAGACATATAGCCATGCAGACAGACAGACAGACACACAGACAGGCAGCCATACATGTAGCCATGCAGACAGATAGACAGCCAGACAGATAGACAGGCAGCCAGACAGACAGACAGACAGACAGACAGACAGACAGGCAGGCAGCCAGACACACAGACAGGCAGCCAGACATATAGCCATGCAGACAGACAGACACACAGACAGGCAGCCAGACATATAGCCATGCAGACAGATAGACACACAGACAGGCAGCCAGACAGCCATGCAGACAGACAGACACACAGACAGGCAGCCAGACATATAGCCATGCAGACAGACAGACACACAGACAGGCAGCCAGACAGATAGACAGGCAGACAGACAGACAGACAGACAGACAGACAGACAGACAGACAGACAGACAGACAGACAGACAGACAGACAGACAGACAGACAGGCAGACAGACAGACAGACAGACTGGCAGACAGACACACAGACAGGCAGCCAGACAGATAGCCATGCAGACAGACAGACACACAGACAGGCAGCCAGACAGATAGACAGATAGACAGACAGGCAGACAGACAGACAGACAGACAGACAGACAGACAGACAGACAGACAGACAGACAGACAGACAGACAGACAGACAGACAGACAGGAAGCCAGACAGATAGCCATGCAGACAGCCAGACACACAGACAAGTAGCCAGACAGATAGACAGGCAGACAGACAGACAGACAGACAGACAGACAGACAGACAGACACAGACAGACAGACAGACACACAGACAGACAGCCAGACAGCCATGCAGACAGACAGACACACAGACAGGCAGCCAGACAGATAGCCAGGCAGACAGACAGACAGACACACAGACAGGCAGCCAGACAGATAGCCATGCAGACAGGCAGCCAGCCAGACAGACAGACAGACAGACAGACAGACAGACAGACAGACAGACAGACAGACAGACAGATAGCCAGGCAGACAGACAGCCTGACAGATAGCCAGACAGACAGACAGACAGACACACAGACACACAGACAGGCAGAAAGACACACACACAAACACACAGACAGGCAGACAGACACACAGCCAGGCAGCCAGACAGATAGACAGACACACACACAGACAGCCAGACAGACACACAGACAGGCAGCCAGACAGACAACCAGACAGACACAAAGACAGACAGACAGACAGACAGACAGACAGACAGACAGACAGACAGATAGACAGACACACAGACAGGCAAACAGACACACAGCCAGACAGACAGACAGCCCGGACAGACAGACGGAATACTGTACAGAAGGACAGATGTAAAAGGAGACAGATTGTGCTTTCTGTTCCAGTGAGCTGTGGTTAGTAACACATGAACAGGGCAGACCCTCTTTCTCTCTGAAACTCTGCAGAGTGAAGAAACATCCCCAGTTTAAACAGGTCCCCTGTGCTGGTTGAACCCTGGGCTACTAAAGAATCAGGACATAAAACAGAGAGCCGAAAGAGGAAAGAGGTGGAGAGGAGGAGAGGGGAACAGGGGAACAGGGGAGCAGAAAGAAAGGAGAGGGGAGACCAGAAACAGAACATTAAACAGAGAGATGAGAGAGAGAGAGAGAGAGAGAGAGAGAGAGAGAGAGAGAGAGAGAGAGAGAGAGAGAGAGACAGAGAGAGAGAGAGAGAGAGAGAGAGAGAGAGAGAGAGAGAGAGAGAGGAGGCAGTAAAATCATACTCCGTTAGAACACTGGCTCTGTGATCGTTCCGTTGTCTCCTCTCTATTCTCTTATTCCCAGGAGCCTCTTCGTTAAAGCAGGAGGACCATCTATAGGGAACTTAACAGCAGAACAGGCAGACTGGGAGAGTGTGATGTTTCACATCTCTTCGTTCCCGTTGGTCCACATCACAGGACTGCTACTCTCTGGCTGTGTCTCAAACGGCACCCTTTCCCTACATACTAGTCAAAAGCAGTGCACTAAATTTGGAATAGGGTGCCGTTTGGGATGTAGACTCTGTTTCTGAAAGAATGAACAAAGGTTTGTAAATTGAAACCAGCTTGAATTTTGTATATATGAGAGTCTAAGGTGACTCTTTGGCTGTAAATGTTCACTCTGAAATCTATCTGACAGCTCTCTGACACATCTCTGAAATATCTCTGACAGCTCTCTGACAAATATTTGACACATCTCTGAAGTTTCTCTGACAGATCTCTAACACATCTCTAAAATCTCTCTGACCGATGTCTGAAATCTCTCTGACAGCTCTCTGACACGTCTCTGAAATCGCTCTGACAAACTCTGAAACATCTCTGAAATCTCTCTGACAGATCTCTGAAATCTCGCTGACACATTTCTGACACATCTCTGATATCTCGCTGACACATCTCTGAAATCTTTCTGACAGGTCTCTGAAATCTCTCCGACAGCTCTCTAACTTCTCTCTGACACATCCCATCTCTGACACATTTCTAAAACATCTCTGACAGCTCTCTGAGACATCTGTGAAATCTCTCTGACACATCTCCGACACATCTCTGAAACCCCTCTGACACTTCTCTGACACATCACTGAAATGTCTCTGACACATCTCTGAAATATCTCTGAAATTCTCTGACACATCTTTGACACATCTCTGAAATATCTCTTACAGATCTATGAAACATCTTTGAAAACTCTCTGACACATCTCTGACAAATCTCTGAAATCTCAATGACACATCTCTGACACATCTCTGAAATCTCTCTAACACACTTTCACATACATCTCTGAAATCTCTCTGACACATCTCTGACACATCTCTGAAAGAACTGAAATCCCTCTGACAGATCTCTGACACATCTCTGACACATCTCTGAAATCTATCTGAAACATTTCTGAAACATCTCTGAAACATCTCTGACACATCTCTTAAACATCTCTGAAATCTCTCTGACAGCTCTCTGACACATCTCTGAAATCTCTCTGACACATCTCTGACACATCTCTGAAATCACTCTGACACATCTCTGATATCTCTCTAACACATCTCTGGCACATCTCTGAAATATCTCTAACAGCTCTCTGGCACATCTCTGAAAACTCTCTGACACATCTCTGAGATATCTCTGAAATCTCTCTGACACATATCTGACACATCTCTGAAATCTCTCTAACACATCTCTCACACATCTCTGAAATCTCTCTTACACATCTCTGAATCATCTCTGAAATACCTCTGCGACATCTATGACACATCTCTGAAATATATCTTACAGCTCTATGAAACATCTCTGAAATCTGTCTAACACATTTCTGAAACATCTCTGGAATGTCTTTGGCAGCGCTCTTTCACATCTCTGATATATCTACAACAGATCTCTGAAATCTCTCTGACAGCTCTCTGACTTCTGTCTGACACATCTTCTCTCTGACACATCTCTGAAACATCTCTAACACATCTCTGACACATCTCTGAAATAACTGACAACTCTCTGACACACCTCTGAAACATCTCTGACATATCTCTGACACATCTCTGAAATAACTGACAACTCTCTGACACATCTCTGAAATCCCGCTGACACATCTCTGTCACATCTCTGAAATTTCTCTGACTGATCTCTGACACATCTCTTAAATCTCTCTGACACATCTCTGAAATATCACTAAAAGGTCTCTGAAATCTCTCTGACTTCTCTCTGACACACCTCCTCTCTGACTCATCTCTGAAATATTTCTAACACATCTCTGAAACATCACTTAAATCGCTATGGCACATCTCTGACACATATCCGAAATCTCTCTGACAGGTCTCTGAAATCTCTCTGACAGCTCTCTGACTTCTCTCTGACACATCTCCTTTCTGACACATCTCTGAAATATCTCTGACACATCTCTGAAACATCACTTAAATCACTATGACACATCTCTGACACATCTCCGAAATCTCTCTGAAAGCTCTCTGACACATCTCTGAAATCTCTCTGACACAAGCTCTGACAAATCTCTGAAATCTCTCTGACACATGTCTTAAACATCTCTGAAATCTCTCTGACACATCTCTGAAATCTCTCTGACACATCTCTGAATTCTCTCTGACAGGTCTCTGACTACTCCAGACACATCTCCTCTCTGACAGCTCTCTGACTACTCCAAGACACATCTCCTCTCTGACAGCACTCTGACTTCTCTCTGACACATCTCCTCTCTGACGCATCTCTGAAACATCTCTGACACATCTCTGACACATCTCTGAAATCACTCTAACAACTAATAATAATAATAATAATACTATGCCATAATATGCCATTTAACAACTCTCTGACACATCTCTGAAATCTCTCTGACAGCTCTCGGACTACTCCAGACACATCTCCTCTCTGACAGCTCTCTGACTACTCCAAGACACATCTCCTCTCTGACAGCACTCTGACTTCTCTCTGACACATCTCCTCTCTGACGCATCTCTGAAACATCTCTGACACATCTCTGAAACATCTCTTAAATCGCTATGACATATCTCTGACACATCTCTGACACGTCTCTGACACATCTCTGAAATATCTCTGACACATTTCTGAAACATCTCTGGAATGTCTTTGGCAGCGCTCTTTCACATCTCTGATATAGCTACAACAGATCTCTGAAACATCTCTGACACATCTCTGACACGTCTCTGAAATAACTGACAACTCTCTGTCACATCTCTGAAATTTCTCTGACTGAACTCTGACACATCTCTTAAATATCTCTGACACATCTCTGAAATATCACTAAAAGGTCTCTGAAATCTCTCTGACAGCTCTCTGACTACTCCAAGACACACCTCCTCTCTGACAGCTCTCTGACTTCTCTCTGACACACCTCCTCTCTGACTCATTTCTGAAATATTTCTAACACATCTCTGAAACATCACTTAAATCACTATGACACATCTCTGACACATATCCGAAATCTCTCTGACAGGTCTCTGAAATCTCTCTGACAGCTCTCTGACTTCTCTCTGACACATCTCCTCTCTGACGCATTTCTGAAACATCTCTGACACATCTCTGAAACATCTCTTAAATCGCTATGACACATCTCTGACACATCTTCGAAATCTCTCTGACAGCTCTCTGACACATCTCTGAAATCTCTCTGACACATTTCTGAAA
This sequence comes from Coregonus lavaretus, assembly GCF_964263955.1. Taxonomy (NCBI): domain Eukaryota; kingdom Metazoa; phylum Chordata; class Actinopteri; order Salmoniformes; family Salmonidae; genus Coregonus; species Coregonus lavaretus. Next base: position 18,850 of record NW_028157166.1, on the reverse strand, counting down.
CATCTCTGAAATGTCTATGACAGCTCTCTTTCAAATCTCTGATATATCTCTGACAGGTCTCTGAAATCTCTCTGACAGCTCTCTGATTTCTCTCTGACACATCTCCTCTCTGACATCTCTCTGACTTCTCTCTGACACATCTCCTCTCTGACACATCTCTGAAACATCTCTGACACATTTCTAATACATCTCTGAAATCTCTCTGACACAAGCTCTGACAAATCTCTGAAATCTCTCTGACACATGTCATAAATCTCTCTGGCACATCTCTGAAATCTCTCTGACACGTCTCTGACACATCTCTGAAATCTCTCTGACACATCTCTGAAATATCACTGACAGGTCTCTGAAATCTCTCTGACAGCTCTCTGACTACTCCAAGACACATCTCCTCTCTGACAGCTCTCTGACTTCTCTCTGACACATCTCCTCTCTGACGCATCTCTGAAACATCTCTGACACATCTCTGAAAAATCTCTTAAATCGCTATGACACATCTCTGACACATCTCCGAAATCTCTCTGACAGTCTCTGACACATTTCTGAAACATCTCTGAAATGTCTATGACATCTCTCTTTCAAATCTCTGATATATCTCTGACAGGTCTCTGAAATCTCTCTGACAGCTCTCTGATTTCTGTCTGACACATCTCCTCTCTGACAGCTCTCTGACTTCTCTCTGACACATCTCCTATCTGACACATCTCTGACACATCTCTGAAATCTCTCTGACACATCTCTGAAATATAACTGACAGGTCTCTGAAATCTCTCTGACAGCTCTCTGACTACTCCAAGACACATCTCCTAATTTCTCTCTGACACATCTCCTCTCTGACGCATCTCTGAAACATCTCTGACACATCTCTGACACATCTCTGAAATCACTCTAACAACTAATAATAATAATAATAATACTATGCCATAATATGCCATTTAACAACTCTCTGACACATCTCTGAAATCTCTCTGACAGCTCTCTGACTACTCCAAGACACATCTCCTCTTTGACAGCACTCTGACTTCTGTCTGACACATCTCCTCTCTGACGCATCTCTGAAACATCTCTGACACATCTCTGAAACATCTCTTAAATCACTATGACATATCTCTGACACATCTCTGAAATCTCTCTGACACGTCTCTGACACATCTCTGAAATATCTCTGACACATTTCTGAAACATCTCTGGAATGTCTTTGGCAGCGCTCTTTCACATCTCTGATATATCTGCAACAGATCTCTGAAATCTCTATGACAGCTCTCTGACTTCTCTCTAACACATCTCCTCTCTGACACATCTCTATAACATCTCTGACACATCTCTGACACGTCTCTGAAATAACTGACAACTCTCTGACACATCTCTGAAATATCTCTGACACATCTCTGACACGTCTCTGAAATAACTGACAACTCTCTGTCACATCTCTGAAATTTCTCTGACTGAACTCTGACACATCTCTTAAATCTCTCTGACACATCTCTGAAATATCACTAAAAGGTCTCTGAAATTTCTCTGACAGCTCTCTGACTACTCCAAGACACACCTCCTCTCTGACAGCTCTCTGACTTCTCTCTGACACACCTCCTCTCTGACTCATTTTTGAAATATTTCTAACACATCTCTGAAACATCACTTAAATCGCTATGACACATCTCTGACACATATCCGAAATCTCTCTGACAGGTCTCTGAAATCTCTCTGACAGCTCTCTGACTTCTTTCTGACACATCTCTGAAACATCACTTAAATCACTATGACACATCTCTGACACATCTCTGAAATCTCTCTGACACAAGCTCTGACAAATCTCTGAAATCTCTCTGACACATGTCTTAAACATCTCTGAAATCTCTCTGACACATCTCTGAAATCTCTCTGACACATCTCTGAATTCTCTCTGACATGTCTCTGACACATCTCTGAAATATCTCTGGAATGTCTGTGGCAGCTCTCTTTCACATCTCTGATATATCTACAACAGATCTCTGACAGCTCTCGGACTTCTCTCTGACACATCTCTGACTTCTTTTAACACATCTCCTCTCTGACATATCTCTGAAATCTCTTTGACACATCTTTGAAATATCACTAACAGGTCTCTGACTACTCCAGACACATCTCCTCTCTGACAGCACTCTGACTTCTCTCTGACACATCTCCTCTCCGACGCATCTTTGAAACATCTCTGACACATCTCTGAAACATCTCTTAAATCGCTATGACACATCTCTGACACATCTCCGAAATCTCTCTGACAGCTCTCTGACACTTCTCTGAAATCTCTCTGACACATTTCTGAAACATCTCTGAAATCTCTCTGACACATCTCTGACACATCTCTGAAATATCACTGAAAGGTCTCTGAAATCTCTCTGACAGCTCTCTGACTACTCCAAGAAACATCACCTCTCTGACACATCTTTGAAACATCTCTGACACATCTCTAAAATCACTCTGAGAGCTCTCTGACACATCTCTGAAAACCCTCAGACACATCTCTGCCACATCTCTAAAATCTCTGTGACAAATCTCTGAAATCTCTCTGACAGCTCTTTGACTTTCCTTGACACATCTCATTTTTACATTTTAGTCATTTAGCAGACGCTCTTATCCAGAGCGACTTACATTATTGAGTGCATACATTATTTTTTATTTAATTTTTTCATACTAGCCCCCCCTGGGAATCAAACCCACAACCCTGGCGTTGCAAACGCCATGCTCTACCAACTGAGCTACATCCCTGCAGGCCATTCCCTCCCTTACCCTGGACGACGCTGTGCCAATTGTGCGCCACCCAATGGGTCTCCCGGTCACGGCCGGCTACGACAGAGCCTGGATTCGAACCAGGATCTCTAGTGGCACAGCTAGCACTGCGATGCAGTGCCTTAGACCACTGCGCCACTCGGGAGACATGACACATCTCCTCTCTGAAAGATCTCTGTCTTTATTCTGACACATCTCTGACACATCTCAGAAATTTCTCTGACAGCTCTCTGACAGATCTCTGAAATCTCTTTGACACATCTCTGACATATCACTGACAGGACTCTGAAATCTCTCTGACAGCTCTCTGACTACTCCAGACACATCTCCTCTCTGACAGCACTCTGAATTCTCTCTGACACATCTCCTCTCTGACGCATTTCTGAAACATCTCTGACACATCTCTGAAACATCTCTTAAATCGCTATGACATATCTCTGACACATCTTCGAAATCTCTCTGACAGCTCTCGGACACATCTCTGAAATCTCTCTGACACATTTCTGAAACATCTCTGAAATGTCTATGACAGCTCTCTTTCAAATCACTGATATATCTCTAACAGGTCTCTGAAATCTCTCTGACAGCTCTCTGACTTCTGTCTGACACATCTCCTCTCTGACAGCTCTCTGACTTCTCTCTGACACATCTCCTATCTGACACATCTCTGAAACATCTCTGACACATCTCTGACACATCTCTGACACATCTCTGAAATCTCTCTGACACATCTCTGAAATAAAACTGACAGGTCTCTGATATCGCTCTGACAGCTCTCTGACTACTCCAAGACACATCTCCTCTCTGACAGCTCTCTGACTTCTCTTTGACACATCTCCTCTCTGACGCATCTCTGAAACATCTCTGACACATCTCTGAAACATCTCTTAAATTGCTATGACACATCTCTGACACATCTCCGAAATCTCTCTGACAACTCTCTGACACATCTCTGAAATCTCTCTGACACATTTCTGAAACATCTCTGAAATGTCTGTGACAGCTCTCTGTCACATCTCTGATATATCTCTGACAGGTCTCTAAAATCGCTCTGACAGCTCTCTGACTTCTGTCTGACACATCTCCTCTCTGACAGCTCTCTGACTTCTCTTTAACACATCTCCTCTCTGACACATCTTTGAAACATCTCTGACACATCTCTGACACATCTCTGAAATCACTCTGAAATCTCTCTGACACATTTCTGAAATCCCTCTGACACATCTCTGACACATCTCTGAAATCTCTGTGACAACTCTCTGACACAACTCTGAAATATCACTGGCAGGTCTCTGAAATCTCTTTGACACCTCTCTGACTTTCCCTGACACATCTCCTCTCTGACAGCTCACTGACTTCTCTTTGACACATCTCCTTTCTGACGCATCTCTAAAACATCACTTAAATCGATATGACACATCTCTGACACATCTCCGAAATCTCTCTGAAATCTCTCTGACACATCTCTGAAATGTCTCAGACACAACTCTGACATATCTCTGAAATCTCTCTGACACATATTTTACACATCTCTGAAATCTCTGACACAAGCTCTGACAAATCTCTGCAATCTATCTGACACATGTCTTAAACATCTCTGAAATATTTCTGACACATCTCTGAAATCTCTCTGACACATCTCTGAAATCCCTCTGACGGCTCTCGGAAACATCTCTGAAATCTCTCTGACATGTCTCTGACACATCTCTAAATTATCTATGACACATTTCTGAAACATCTCTGGAATGTCTGTGACAGCTCTCTTTCACATCTTTGATATATCTACAATAGGTCTCTGAAATCTCACTGTGAGCTCTCTGACATCTGTCTGACACATCTTCTCTCTGACAGCTCTCTGACTTCTCTCTAACACATCTCCTCTCTGACACATCTCTGAAACATCTCTGACACATTTCTAATACATCTCTGAAATCTCTCTGACACAAGCTCTGACAAATCTCTGAAATCCCTCTGAAACATGTCATAAATCTCTCTGGCACATCTCTGAAATCTCTCTGACAGCTCTCCGACACATCTCTGAAATCTCTCTGACACGTCTCTGACACATCTCTGAAATCTCTCTGACACATCTCTGATATATCTCTGACAGGTCCCCGAAATCTCTCTGACAGCTCTCTGATTTTTGTCTGACACATCTCCTCTCTGACAGCTCTCTGACTTCTCTCTGACACATCTCCTATCTGACACATCTCTGAAACATCTCTGACACATCTCTGACACATCTCTGAAATCTCTGACACATCTCTGAAATATAACTGACAGGTCTCTGAAATCTCTCTGACAGCTCTCTGACTACTCCACGACACATCTCCTCTCTGACAGCTCTCTGACTTCTCTCTGACACATCTCCTCTCTGACGCATCTCTGAAACATCTCTGACACATCTCTGAAACATCTCTTAAATCGCTATGACACATCTCTGACACATCTTCGAAATCTCTCTGACAGCTCTCTGACACATCTCTGAAATCTCTCTGACACATTTCTGAAACATCTCTGAAATGTCTGTGACAGCTCTCTTTCACATCTCTGATATATCTCTGACAGGTCTCTGAAATCTCTCTGACAGCTCTCTGATTCTGTCTGACACATCTCCTCTCTGACAGCTCTCTGACTTCTCTCTGACACATCTCTGAAATCTCTCTGACAAATCTCTGAAATCTCTCTGACAGCTCTCTGATTTCTGTCTGACACATCTCCTCTCTGACACATCTCTGAAACAGCTCTGTAACATCTCTGAAATCAATCTGACAACTCTCTGACACATCTCTGAAATCTCTCTGACACCTCTGACACATCTCTGAAATTTCTCTGACAGCTCTCTGAAAAATCTCTGAAATCTCTCTGATACATCTCTGAAATATCACTGACAGGTCTCTGAAATCTCTCTGACAGCTCTCTGACTTCTCTCTAACACATCTCCTCTCTGACACATCTTTGAAACATCTCTGACACATCTTTGACACATCTCTGAAATATCTGTGACAGCTCTCTGACACATCTCTGAAATATCTCTTACAGCTCTATGAAAAATCTCTGAAATCTGTCTGACACATCTCTGACACATTTCTGAAATCAGTTTGACAGCTCTCTGATACATCTCTGAAATCTCTCTGACACATCTCTGACATATCTCTTAAATCTCTCTAACACAGCCCTCACACATCTCTGAAATCTCTCTGACACATCTCTGACACATCTCTGAAATCTCTCTGACACATCTCTGACGCATCTCTGAAATCACTCTGGCACATCTCTGACACATCTCTGAAATCTCTCTGACACATCTCTGAAACATCTCTGAAATATCTCTGCCAGCCCTCTGATATATCTCTGAGATCTCTCTGACAGATCTCTGACAAATCTCTGAAATCTGTATAACACATCTCTGACACATCTCTGAAATTACTCTGACAGCTCTCTGGCACATCTCTGAAATCTATTTGACACATCTCTGACACATCTCTGAAATCACTCTGACACATCTCTGACACATCTCTGAAATCTCTCTAACACATGTCTCACACATCTCTGAAATCTCTCTGACACATCTATGACACATCTCTGAAATCTCTCTGACATCTCTGACACATCATTGAAATGTCTCTGACACATCTCTGAAATCTCTTTGACACATTTCTGACACATCTCTGAAATCTCTCTGACAGCTCTCTGACAAATCTCTGAAATCTCTCAAACAGCTCTCTGACATATTTCTGAGATCTCTCTGACACATCTCTGACACATCTCTGATACATCTCTGAAATATCTCTGACAGCTCTCTGACACATCTCTGAAATCTATCTGACAGCTATCTGACAAATCTTTGAAATCTGTCTGACACATCTCTGACACATCTCAGAAATCACTTTGACAGCTCTCTGGCACATCTCTGAAATCTATCTGACACATCTCTGAGATATCTCTGAAATCTCTCTGACATATCTCTGACACATCTCTGAAAGAACTCTGAGACATCTATGACACATCTCTGAAATCTCTCTGACACATCTCTGAAATCTCTCTGACAGCTCTCTGACACATCTCTGATATATCTACAACAGGTTCTGAAATATATCTGACAGCTCTCTGACTTCTGTCTGACACATCTTCACTTAGACACCTCTCTGACTTCTCTCTAACACATCTCCTCTCTGACACATCTCTGAAACATCTCTGAAATCACTCTGACAGCTCTCTGACACATCTCTGAAATCTTTCTGACACATGTCTGAAATATCACTGACAGGTCTCTGAAATCTCTCTGACAGCTCTCTGACTTTCCCTGAGACATCTCCTCTCTGACTTCTCTCTGACACATCTCCTTTCACACGCATATCTGAAACATTTCTGACACATCTCTTAAACATCTCTTAAATCGCTATGACACATCTCTGACATCTGACACATCTCCGAAATATCTCTGACACATCTCTGACACATCTCTGAAATCAAGTTGACATATCTCTGAAATCTCTCTGACAGCTCCCAGACACATCACTGAAATCTCAGACATATCTCTTAATTATCTCCGAAATCTCTCTGATACATCTCTAACACATCTCTGAAATCTCTCTGACACAAGCTATGACACATCTCTGAAATCTCTCTGACACATGTCTTAAACATATCTGAAATCAATCTGACACATCTCTGACACATGTCTGAAATTCTCTGACACATCTCTGACACATCTCTGAAATAAATGTGACAACTCTTTGACACATCTCTGAAATCTCTCTGACAGCTCGCTGAAAAATCTCTGAAATCTGTCTGACACATATCTGACACATCTCTGAAATATATGTGACACATCTCTGACATATCTCTGAAATTTCTCAGACACATCTCTGACACATCTCTGAAATCACTTTGACAGCTCTCTGACACATCTCTGAAATCACTCTGACACATCTCTTAAATATCTCTGAAATCACTCTGACAGCTCTCTGACACATCTCTGAAATCTCTCTGACACATCTCTTAAATATCTCTGAAATCTCTCTGACACATCTCTGAAATCCCTCTGACACATCTCTAACACATCTCTGAATTATTTCTGACACATCTCTGACAAACGTCCTCTGTAGCTCAGCTGGTAGAGCACGGCGCTTGTAACGCCAAGGTAGTGGGTTCGATCCCCGGGACCACCCATACACAATAATGTATGCACGCATGACTGTAAGTCGCTTTGGATAAAAGCGTCTGCTAAATGGCATATTATTATTATTATTATTATATTTCTCTTTAAGCTCTCTTAAATATCTCTGATATCTCTCTGACACATCTCTGAAACATCTCTGAAATCACTCTGAAACATCTCTGACACATCTCTGAAATCAATCTGACCACTCTCTGACACATCACTGAAATCTCTCTGACACATCTCTGATATATCTCTGAAATCTCTCTGACACATCTCTGAAAACATTCTGACATATCTCTGAAATCTCTCTAACACATCTCTGATATATCTCTGAAATCTCGCTGACAGCTCTCTGACACATCTCTGATATATCTTTGAAATCTCTCTGACAGCTCTATGACATATCACTAAAATCTCTCTGACAACTCTCTGACATATCTCTTAAATCTATTTGACACATCTCTGACACATCTCTGAAATCTCTCTGACACCTCTCTGACACATCTCTGAAATCTCTCTGACACTTCTCTGACACATCTCTGAAATTTCTCTGACATCTCTCTGACACATCTCTGAAATCCCTCTGACACATACCTGAAATCACTCTGACACATCTCTAACACATCTCTGATATCTCTCTGACACATCTCTGACATATCTCTGTAATTTCTCAGACACATCTCTGACACATCTCTGAAATCACTCTGACAGCTCTCTGACACCTCTGAAATATCTCTGAAATCTCTATGACACATTTCTGAAATCTCTCTGACATACCTCTGACATATCTCTGAAATCTCTCTGACACATCTCTGACACATCTCTGAAATCACTCTGACACATCTCTTAAATCTCTCTGACACATCTCTGAAATCACTCTGACACATCTCTGACATATCTCTGAAATCTCTCTGACAGCTCTCTGGCACGTCTCTGACATATCTCTGAAATCTCTCTGACACATCTCTGACACATCTCTGAAATCACTCTGACACATCTCTGACATATCTCTGAAATCAATCTGACACATCTCTTAAATGTCTCTGACACATCTCTGAAATCTCTCTGACACATCTCTGACACATCTCTTAAATGTCTCTGACATATCTCTGAAATCTCTCTGACACATCTCTGACACATCTCTGAAATCTCTCTGACACATCTCTGACACATCTCTTAAATCTCTCTGACACATCTCTGCCACATCTCTGAAATCTGTCTGACACATCTCTGAAATCTTTCTGACAAATCTCTGACACATATCGGAAATCTCTCTGAAACATCTCTGACACATCTCTGAAATCTTTCTTCCACATCTCTGCCACATCTCTGAAATCTGTCTGACACATCTCTGAAATCTTTCTGACAAATCTCTGACACATATCGGAAATCTCTCTGAAACATCTCTGACACATCTCTGAAAGCTATCTGAAACATCTCTGACAAAACTCTGAAATCACTCTTACAGCTCTCTGACACATCTCTTAAATCTCTCTGACACATCTCTGACACATCTCTGAAATCTTTCTGCCACATCTCTGCCACATCTCTGAAATCTGTCTGCCACATCTCTGAAATCTTTCTGACAACTCTCTGACACATATCGGACATCTCTCTGAAACATCTCTGACATTTCTCTTAAATATCTCTGACACATCTCTAAAATCACTCTGAAAGCTCTTTGACACATCTCTTAAATCTATTTGACACATCTCTGACACATCTTTGACACATCTCTGACACATCTCTGAAATCTCTCTGACACATCTCTGACACATCTCTGAAATCACTCTGACACATCTCTTAAATGTATCTGACACATCTCTGAAATCTCATTGACACATCTCTGACACATCTCTTAAATCTCTCTGACACATCTCTGAAATCACTCTGACACATCTCTGACATATCTCTGAAATCTCTCTGACACATCTCTGAAATCTCATTGACACATCTCTGACACATCTCTTAAATCTCTCTGACACATCTCTGAAATCTCTCTGACACATCTCTGACACATCTCTGAAAGCTATCTGAAACATCTCTGACACAACTCTGAAATCACTCTTACAGCTCTCTGACACATATCTGAAATCTCTCTGACACATCTCTGACACATCTCTTAAATCTCTCTGACACATCTCTGAAATATTTCTGCCACATCTCTGCCACATCTCTGAAATCTGTCTGACACATCTCTGAAATCTTTCTGACAAATCTCTGACACATATCGGAAATCTCTCTGAAACATCTCTGACATTTCTCTTAAAAATCTCTGACACATCTCTGAAATCACTCTGACAGCTCCTTGACACATCTCTTAAATCTATTTGACACATCTCTGACACATCTTTGACACATCTCTGACACATCTCTTAAATCACTCTGACACATCTCTTAAATATCTCTGACAGATCTCTTACATATCTCTGAAATCTCTCTGACACCTCTCTGACACATCTCTGAAATCTCTCTGACACTTCTCTGACACATCTCTGAAATGTCTCTGACATCTCTGACACATCTCTGAAATCTCTCTGAAACAACCCCTCTTCATCCTCCTTCCATCTCACCTCCATCTCACCTCCATCTCACCTCCATCCACACCAAGGAAAGTATCACTGGTGCAGTGGTCTGCAAGCTTAGCTCAGATGAAAATAGAAAGGGCAGACAAACACTGATACAGCCTGGATGGCTGGGAACACTGATACAGCCTGGATGACTGGGAATACTGATACAGTTTGGAAGTTTGGGAACACTGATATAGCCTGGATGGCTGGGGAGACTGATACAGCCTGGAAGGCTGGTAACACCGATACAGCCTGGATGGCTGGGAACACTGATACAGCCTGGATGGCTGGGAACACTGACACAGCCTGGATTGCTGGGAATACTGATACAGGCTGGAAGGTTGGGAACACTGATCAGCCTGGATGGCTGGGAACACTGATACAGCCTGGATTGCTGGGAACACTTATACAGCCTGGATGGTTGGGAAGACTGATACAGCCTGGATGGTTGGGAAGACTGATACAGCCTGGAAGGCTGGGAAGACTGATACAGCCTGGATGACTGGGAACACTGATGCAGCCTGGACGGGAAGATTGATACAGCCTGGATGGATGAGAAGATTGATACAGTTTTGATGGCTGGGAAAACTGCCTGTATGGCTGGGAACACTGATACAGCCTGGATGGCTGGGAACACTGATACAGCCTGGATGGCTGGGAACACTGATACAGCCTGGATGGCTGGGAAGACTGGATGGCTTCTGTGCTTTTTAAATAAAGTGTAGTTTGTGTTTCTTGCTTTTTTAATGAAGTGTAGTTTGTGTGGATGAGCGTTTGTTTGAGACACATTCTATTTAATGGCATCAACTTCTGGAGAGAAAAGAGATTCATGAAGAACATCATCTGTTTTCTTATTACACTTTCTCTTCCTCTCTGTCTCTCTCTACTCCAAATAAATTCATATTATTCTGCTATTTAGTCAATAAACGTCAGAGGCATCCACAATGTAATTTATTAATTGTACTGCACTGCATTTTGGCACTTTATTATTTGAGACAGCTTGAAGTAATGCGCAACAATAGAGCTGTATTTCATTTGAATCACTCAAAGACAACTCATGGAATTAGTTTGAAAACCTCTCTACTTAATTTGACTGTATGCTGTCAGTTGATAGCTTTTCATCCCCATGAGGATTATTATAAAGTAGATATAGTATAGTACTGTATGGTAGTTTAGTATTATAAATTACATATAATAAACTAGGTAGTTCGGGTTCTGGATGCTGATTGGCTGAAAGCCGTGGTATATCAGACAATAAACCACAGGTAAGACGCCATTATTATTATTTTTCTTACTGTTCTATTTACGTTCGGTAACCAGTTTATAATTGCAATAAGTCACCTCAGGGTGATTGTGGTTTATGGCCAATATACCACGGCTAAGGGCTGTATCCAGGCTGTACTCCGCTTCGCGACGTGCCTAAGAACAGCCCTTAGCCGTGGTGTATTGGCGATATACCACACCCCCTTGGGCCTTATTGTTTAAATATAATGTAGGCTATATGTGGCTGATTCTTTACAGTATGATCCTAGTTCTCTAGCCTGGTCCCAGATCTGTTTGTGCTGTCTTGCCAACTCCTATGGTCATTATCATCCTAAACATGACTAGGAGTTGGATATAAAATACAAACAGACCTGGGCCCAGGCTACTACTCTGCGAGGTGAGGCCTGCGTGGCTGTGGGGTCGACCCAGTCAGAAACAGGGAGCTGCGTGGCTGTGGGGTCGACCCAGTCAGAAACAGGGAGCTGCGTGGCTGTGGGGTCAACCCAGTCAGAAACAGGAGCTGTGCTTTGTGCTACTTTGAATGGATTTGGATAACAACATTACAATAGATTTGCATCTCTTGAAACAGGAGTGCTCTCCCTCCAGCTGCTGTAGAGTGTGTGTGTCTTTATACCTGTATTAATGAAACTGATGGCGGATCACATTGAGGAGGGGTGAAGGGAGGCCTTCACAGGGGTGTCGGCCATCTCTATCTAAGGAGGCCTTCACAGGGGTGTCGGCCATCTCTATCTAAGGAGGCCTTCACAGGGGTGTCGGCCATCTCTATCTAAGGAGGCCTTCACAGGGTGTCGGCCATCTCTATCTAAGGAGGCCTTCACAGGGGTGTCGGCCATCTCTATCTAAGGAGGCCTTCACAGGGTGTCGGCCATCTCTATCTAAGGAGGGCTATAATAGAGTGGATGTATGAATTTGTGTGTTTGTGTTGATCCTTTATTCTACTGGCCAATAGATAAGCCAGTAATATAATCCATATTTCTTAAATGTTATATGCATACTTGTGATCTGTTATTGTTCAGTAGTTGTATGGATGGAAGTTTTGTGCTGTTATTATTTTGTGCTATCATCTTGTTCTCTCTTTGTTCCCTGTATCCCTGATCGCAGGTGATGAGCGGCACCTGTGACAGAGTGTACAAAACATTACGAACACACTCAGAACAGCCACAATTCGTCGGGGACATGGACTCTACGAGGTGTCGAAAGCGTTCCACAGGGATGCTGGCCCATGTTGACTCCAATGCTTCCCACAGTTGTGTCAAGTTGGCTGAATGTCCTTTGGGTTGTGGACCATTCTTGATACACACAGGAAACTGGTGAGCTTGAAAAACCCAGCAGCGTTGCAGTTCTTGACACACTCAAACTCCCTCCCCCTGTCTCCCTCTCGCTCCCCCTCCCTCCCCCTGTCTCCCCCTGTCTCCCTCTCCCTCCCCCTCCCTCCCCCTGTCTCCCCCTCCCTCCCCCTGTCTCCCTCTCGCTCCCCGTCCCTCCCCCTGTCTCCCTCTCGCTCCCCGTCCCTCCCCCTGTCTCCCTCTCGCTCCCCCTCCCTCCCCCTGTCTCCCCCTGTCTCCCTCTCCCTCCCCCTCCCTCCCCCTGTCTCCCCGTCCCTCCCCCTGTCTCCCCCTGTCTCCCTCTCCCTCCCCCTCCCTCCCCCTGTCTCCCCGTCCCTCCCCCTGTCTCCCTCTCGCTCCCCGTCCCTCCCCCTGTCTCCCTCTCGCTCCCCCTCCCTCCCCCTGTCTCCCCCTGTCTCCCTCTCCCTCCCCCTCCCTCCCCCTGTCTCCCCGTCCCTCCCCCTGTCTCCCCCTGTCTCCCTCTCCCTCCCCCTCCCTCCCCCTGTCTCCCCGTCCCTCCCCCTGTCTCCCTCTCGCTCCCCGTCCCTCCCCCTGTCTCCCTCTCGCTCCCCGTCCCTCCCCCTGTCTCCCTCTCGCTCCCCCTCCCTCCCCCTGTCTCCCCCTCCCTCCCCCTGTCTCCCCCTCCCTCCCCCTGTCTCCCTCTCGCTCCCCGTCCCTCCCCCTGTCTCCCTCTCGCTCCCCGTCCCTCCCCCTGTCTCCCCCTCTCCCCCTGTCTCCCCCGTCCCTCCCCCTCCCTCCCCCTGTCTCCCTCTCACTCCCCTGTAGTGCCCATAAGGCTCTGGTCAAAAGTAGTGCACTATATTGCCATTTGAGGGCACTACATAGGGAACAGGCTGCTATTTAGGATGCAGGGTATTTGTGGGTGCTGGTCCGGGTGGTCACTGATCGGGAACTTTTCCAACGTCACAATGAGAATGACGGCAAGTATAGGAACGTTACAGTATATTCATGTCACACAAAAACAACACCCACGTTGAACACAATTGAACTTATTTTTCTATGTCTTACACAATGAAACTGTTTAGGCAAGCCCTGACACGGATATACTCATTCTTCATCAGGATTACTTTGTAGTAAGTGTGCTCGCACCGGAACGGCCGCATAGGAGTAGGAGTCTACCTCCTGTTTCTGTAGTGAGACAGCTTGATGTACAGGACACCCCCTGGACAGGACACTAGTCTACCTCCTGTTTCTGTAGTGAGACAGTTTGATGTACAGTACACCCCCTGGACAGGACACTAGTCTATCTCCTGTTTCTGTAGTGAGACAGCTTGATGTACAGTACACCCCCTGGACAGGACACTAGTCTATCTCCTGTTTCTGTAGTGAGACAGCTTGATGTACAGGACACCCCCTGGACAGGACACTAGTCTATCTCCTGTTTCTGTAGTGAGACAGCTTGATGTACAGGACACCCCCTGGACAGGACACTAGTCTATCTCCTGTTTCTGTAGTGAGACAGCTTGATGTACCAGTACACCCCCTGGACAGGACACTAGTCTACCTCCTGTTTCTGTAGTGAGACAGCTTGATGTACCAGTACACCCCCTGGACAGGACACTAGTCTATCTCCTGTTTCTGTAGTGAGACAGCTTGATGTACCAGTACACCCCCTGGACAGGACACTAGTCTATCTCCTGTTTCTGTAGTGAGACAGCTTGATGTACAGTACACCCCCTGGACAGGACACTAGTCTATCTCCTGTTTCTGTAGTGAGACAGCTTGATGTACAGTACACCCCCTGGACAGGACACTAGTCTATCTCCTGTTTCTGTAGTGAGACAGCTTGATGTACCAGTACACCCCCTGGACAGGACACTAGTCTATCTCCTGTTTCTGTAGTGAGACAGCTTGATGTACCAGTACACCCCCTGGACAGGACACTAGTCTATCTCCTGTTTCTGTAGTGAGACAGCTTGATGTACAGTACACCCCCTGGACAGGACACTAGTCTATCTCAGGGCCTTAACCCCAATCAATCTCCTTAATGCTAAGTGCCAAGCAGAGAGGCATCAGTTTCATCAGGTATGACACTCAGGGCGGACACTAACGACAAGGCCACTGAGTTCTTGACAAATTTGTAAAAGGTAATAAATAAATGAACTCTCAATAGGAATAATCAGTGAATAATAACCAGAATGTATTTCTCTAAAATATCGGTATTGCTGCAATCTGGTCTGCAATTTTGTTCTGTTTAATTTTGTTCCACCAGTCACCATCTGGTCTTAAAATATATCAAATATACATATATTCTCTTTAGATGATTGAGTTGGATGACTCTACTTCATCTTTTCATCCGTTGTTATACAGAAAGTATTCAAACCCCTTGACTTATTTCACATTTTGTTGTGTTACAATGAATAGAAAATAGATTCAATGTTTGTTTTTTCTCTCACACAGTGTGTGTGTGGAAAATGAAATACAGAAATATCTAATTACATACACTACCAGTCAAAAGTTTGGACACACCTACTCATTCAAGGGTTTTTCTAAAAATTTTAAATGTTTTACATTCTAGAATAATAGTGAAGACATCGAAATTATGAAATAACATATATGGAATCATGTAGTAACCAAAAAAAAGTGTTAAACAAATAAAAATATATTTTATATTTGAGATTCTTCAAATAGCCACCCTTTGCCTTGATGACAGCTTCGCACACGCTTGGCATTCTCAAAACCAGCTTCATGAGGTAGTCACCTGGAATGCATTTAAATTAACAGGTGTGCCTTCTTAAAAGTTAATTTGTGGAATTTATTTCCTTCTTAATGTGTTTGAGCCAATCAGTTGTGTGGTGACAAGGTAGGGGGGGGGGGTATACAGAAGATAGCCCTATTTGGTCAAATAACAAGTCCATATTATGGCAAGAACAGCTCAATTAAGCAAAGAGAAACGACAGTCCATCATTACTTTAAGACATAAAGGTCAGTCAATACTGAACATTTCAAGAACTTTGAAAGTTTCTTCAAGTGCAGTGGCAAAAACCATCAAGCGCTATGATGAAACTGGCTCTCATGAGGACCACCACAGGAATGGAAGACCCAGAGTTACCTCTGCTGCAGAGGATACATTCATTAGAGTTACCAGCCTCAGAAATTGCAGCCCAAATAAATGCTTCACAGAGTTCAAGTAACAGACACATCTCAACATCAACTGTTCAGAGGGGACTGTGTGAATCAGGCCTTAATGGTCGAATTGCTGCAAAGAAACCACTACTAAAGGACACCAATAAAAAGAAGAGACCTGCTTGGGCCAAGAAACACAAGCAATGGACATTAGACCGGTGGAAATTTGTCCTTTGGTCTGGAGTCCAAATTGGAGATTTTTGGTTCCAACCGCCGTGTCTTTGTGAGACACGGTGTGGGTTAACGGATTATCTCAGCAGGTGTATTTCCCACCGTAAAGCATGGAGGAGTAGGTGTTATGGTGTGTGGGTGTTTTGCTGGTGACACTGTCTGTGATTTATTTAGAATTCAAGGCACACTTAACCAGCATGGCTACCACAGCATTCTGCAGCGATACGCCATCCCATCTGGTTTGGACTTAGTGGGACTATCATTTGTTTTTCCACAGGACAATGACCCAACACACCTCCAGGCTGTGTAAGGGTTATTTTACCAAGAAGGAGAGTGATGGAGTGCTGCATCAGATGACCTGGCCTCCACAATCACCCAACCTCAACCCAATTGAGATGGTTTGGGATGAGTCGGACGGCAGAGTGAAGGAAAAGCAGCCAACAAGTGCTCAGCATATGTGGGAACTCCTTCAAGACTGTTGGAAAAGCATTCCTCATGAAGCTGGTTGAGAGAATGCCAAGAGTGTGCAAAGCTGTCATCAAAGCAAAGGTTGGCTATTTGAAGAATCTCAAATATAAAATATATTTTGATTTGTTTAACACTTTTTTGGTTACTACATGATTTTATATGTGTTATTTCATAGTTTATGTCTTCGCTATTTTTCTACAATGTAAAAAGTAGTAAAAATAAGAAGAAGAAAAACCCTTGAATGACTAGGTGTGTCCAAACTTTTAACTGGTACTCTAAGTATTCACACCCCTGAGTCAAGCACCTTTGGCAGTGATTACAGCTGTGAGTCTTTCTAGGTAAGTCTCTAAGAGCTTTCCACACCTGGATTGTGCAACATTTGCCCATTTTTCTTTTCAAAATTCTTCAAGCTCAGTCAAATTTGTTGTTGATCATTGCTAGACAACCATTTTCAGGTCTTGTCATAGATTTTAAAGTATATTTAAGTTAAAACTGTAACTTGGCCACACAGGAACATTCACTGTCTTCTTGGTAAGAAACTCAAGTGTAGATTTGGCCTTGTGTTTAAGGTTATTGTCCTGCTGAAAGGTAAATTCATCTCCAAGTGTCTAGTGGAAAGCAGACTGAACCAGGTTTTCCTGCCTTGTTGCAAACAGGATGCATATTTTGGAATATTTTTTTTCTGTACAGGCTTCCTTCTTTTCACTCTGTCAATTAGGTTAGTATTGTGGAGTAACTACAATGTTGTTGATCCATCCTCAGTTTTCTCCTGTCACAGCCGCTAAGCTCTGTAACTGTTTTAAAGTCACCATTGGCCTCCCTGAGCAGTTTCCTCCTCTCCGGCAACTGAGTTAGGAAGGATGCCTGTATCTTTGGAGTGACTGGGTGTATTGATACACCATCCAAAAGAGTAATTCATAACTTCACCGTGCTCAAAGGGATATTCAATGTCTGCTTTTTTTATTTTTACCCATCTACCAATAGGTGCCCTTCTTTGCGAGGCATTGGAAAACCTCCCTGGTTTTGTGGTTGAATCTGTGTTTGAAATGTACTGCTTCAAGGACCTTACAGATAATTGTATGTGTGGGCTACAGAGATGAGGTAGTCACTAAAAATCATGTTAAACACTGTTATTGCGGTGCCTGCCGATTGGCGCATTGGTCTAAGGCACTCCATCGCAGTGCTTGAGGCATCACTGCAGACCCGGGTTCTATCCCAGTCAAAACCGGCCGTGACCGAGAGTCCCATAGGGCGGTGCACAATTGGCCCAACGTCGTCCGGGTTAGGGGATGGTTTGGCCTGTTCTGTTTCGAGGCAATTATCGGGATGATTATCAACTGGGCATGACACCTACTGTCGGATGAAAGATGGGCAACGGGGGGAAACCATTCAAAAAATGACATGCCCTCCTAAAACAGGTTATAACTCCAGTTCTGTTTGGGATATAAGATTCAAACAATGACAGTGTGTTTGATTTATTTAGGAAAATGTCAGAGTAATAAAATTAAAAACTTAATGACTGCTTTAGTGGTTCTAGTATTAATGTGACTTCAGCAGTCAGGATCTTTCTCATACATCTGAATTCTAGTTGTTATTTAATTTATTATTATTATATTATATTATTATTATTTGGAACGCTTTTATTCGTACACTACAGAGAGGTGAAAACGTGGATTAATCAGTGGACTTAAAGGGTAGTACCCAGGTCCATGAAGAAAAAAGCTGAAGTTTCTTCCTTTGTATAAATGGTGAAAACCACATTTATTGCTGATGGAAAATATTGTGAATTTGTGGCTTTTTTTGACTCTTTTGTCCAACAATCTGAATCCATAGATAGAGGATAAATCAGATGTTATTTCTATGAAGAGCATTTACAGTAAATGTGAAGAGGGCTTCCTGTAACTGTCTGATTGAGATGACTGCATCATGATGAGAAAGAGAGAGAGAGA
>NW_028157167.1:0-8262 GCF_964263955.1 Coregonus lavaretus | reverse complement strand
GGACTTTATTGGCATGGGAAACGTGTGTTAACATTGCCAAAGCAAGTGAAGTAGATAGTAAACAAAAGTGAAATAAACAATAAATATTAACAGTAAACATCTCGCGCTCTCTGTATCTCTCTCTACTTCTCTATCTCTCTTTCTCTATCTCTGTCTCTCTGTCTCGCTTTCTCTCTCTCTGTATCTCTCCCTCTACTCCTATCTCCATCTCTCTCTCTCTCTCTGTCCCTCATCCCCCCTCTCTCGCTCTCTCTCTCTCTCTCTCTCTCTCTCTTCATCGCTCTCTTTGTCCCCCATCCCCCTCTCTTCTTCCAGGGGGTTGGCCCTGGCAGAACAACTCGAGGACAGAGAGAAGGGGGGGGGGGTAGATAAATAGGAGGAAAGAAGGATAGGAGAAGTGAAGAGGAGAAGCCACGTGGGCCCGGTGTTGTTGACCTAACAGCTGATGAAGAGGAGGAGAGAACAGAGTCAATAAGACACAGAGAAGGAGGGATGGTCAAAGATGCAAATTCTCTTTTGTTTTATTTAATTTGTTAGATTCGTATAGTAAAGTAGGTGAATAAGATTTGTCTTTCTCTATTTCTGTCCATCTGCCAGGTCCATATGTTGCCCAGAGAGGTGCCTAGGGTCCTCAGGAAATCCCCAGGCTTTGGACGCAGAGACTAGGCCGATACACTCTCTCTCTCTTTTTCTCCCACACACACACACACATACACACACACACACACACACACGTTCTCATTTTCCCTCTCTCACACACACACACACACACACACACACACACTTTCTCATTTTCCCTCTCCCACACACACACACACTTTCTCATTTTCCCTCTCCCACACACACATACACACCTGGCACGCATACACACCACTCCAAGTCAATTGCGTGCCCCCCCCAGGAAGGGAGCTGGTCCAGCCTACAGTAGGCTATAGTTAACATACAGGTACACACAGAACAGAGTGCAACTCAATATTAGGAAGATGTTCTTAATGTTTTGTACACTCAGTGTACACACACACACACACACACACACACACAAAGGTAGGACACATACACACACACAGGTATGATACACATACACACACACACACACACACACACACAGGTACAACCAGTGGCGACCCGTCATTCAGGGCAGGTGGGGCAGACCCCCACCGGTTTTGAGCCCCACCAGTTTAGGTCAAATAAAATAAATAAATAAAAAGGCCTGTTTTATTATTATTTATTTGTTATTTTGGCATTAATACGTCTCACATATCAGTTTGCAAACAATTTAATAAATAAATAGAAGCCTCCATACAAACATGGTGTCTTTTTTTGCTTTCTTGAGTAAGGCAGCTCCAAAATGCAGGTGTTTCAGCCCAGCTCAGTGCTTTCTGTGGTGGTGGGGCAGCCAGCGGAAAATACGGAGCGTAGGGGGTTGGTAATGTTCTCTAGTTGCGCAGTGATTGGCTCAGTGTTCTGTCACTCATGCGGACACTATGTCACCGCAAAATCTAAGGGTAGAGCTAGAAAATTCAAGCCCCCTTGGGTGCTGCCATAGAGTTACATTAGAAGTGCCCATCCAAGAAGGCTCAAGGTCATTGGCCACAGATAAAATGATGTCAAATCATGTTATATCTACCGTAGCTTTGATTGGACTGATCATGTCAACATCATACTTTCAAAATCTTAGCTAGCAGTCATCATCATGAATCAAGTCGACAATCTACTGGCAAACCCTTTTCAATCCTTGTCATATGAAGAGAAATGATAGATAAAAAATATCAGTGCTCATCGGCCATTGGACATAAACATTACACAAGTTGGAAATCGCAAATTCAACAATGAGTGGTTTGGAAGGAATCGGTGGCTAACTGCAAGTGTTGCAACGCAATCACTAGCCTGCTATTCAGTGTCTGGGTTTAAGGGTCTCTTTTCCAAGCTTAAAATGATAAACATTCACATGCAACACCATGGGCCAGAAAAGGTTGAATACATTGGCCATGCCAATGTATCCAGCATGACTTTCTGCCGTGTTCAAAACGACTGGAAACTTGGAACTGGGAAATCTCAGACTTTAGTGAGTTCAAGACAACTGGGAACTCTGAAAAAAACGAGCTCCGACTGGGAAAATACGTTTTGAACGGTCATCCAACTCGGAATTCCAAGTCGGGAACTCGGGCCTCTTTCTAGAACGCCGACCTGAAGATCACTGATGTCAGGATTCAACCTTGTTTTTTTCCAGAGTTCCCAGTTGTCTTGAAAGCACCATAAATCCAGAGAATGGCAGACATTGATGACAAAGTTTGATGACAAAATTTGCCCACAAGAAGGACCACCACGCCACCTTCCTGTTCAAGTGAGCAGAGCACAACGGTGAGTCCAAAAATGTATTGTATGCTGCTGCATAAATTATGTAATATGCCAGAGAGATATGTATACTGTAGCTAAGAAGCGGAGCGGGTCGAGAGTTTCAAGTTCCTTGATGTCCACATCACCAACAAACTATCATGGTTCAAACACACCAAGAAAGTCGTGAAGAGGGCACAACAACACTTTTTCCCCCTTAGGAGACTGAAAAGATTTGGCATGGGATTTGGCATTGCTTGACATCATGGGAAAATGAAAATAAATTAGCCAAGAATTCAGAAAAAAAATGGTAGACCTCCACAAGTCTGGTTCATCCTTGGGAGCAATTTCCAAACGCCTGAAGGTACCACGTTCATCTGTACAAACAATAGTACGCAAGTATAAACACCATGGGACCACGCAGCCATCATACCGCTCAGGAAGGAGACGCGTTCTATCTCCTAGAGATGAACGTAACTTGCAAGCCGAAGAACACCATCCCAACCTTGAAGCACGGGGGTGCTTTGCTGCAGGAGGCACTGGTGCACTTCACAAAATAGATAGCATCATGAGGAAGGAAAATTACGTGGATATATTGAAGCAACATCTCAAGACATCAGTCAGGAAGTTAAAGCTTGGTCGCAAATGGGTCTTCCAAATGGACAATGACCCCAAGCATACTTCCAAAGTTGTGGCAAAATGACTTAAGGACAACAAAGTCAAGGTATTGGAGTGGCCATCACAAAGCCCTGACCTCAATCCTATTGAAAATGTGTGGGCAGAACTGAAAAAGCGTGTGCGAGCAAGGAGGTCTACAAACCTGACTCAGTTACACCAGCTCTGTCAGGAGGAATGGGCCAAAATTCACCCAACTTATTGTGGGAAGCTTGTGGAAGACTACCTGAAACGTTTGACCCAAGTTAAACAATTTAAAGGCAATGCTACCAAATACTAATTGAGTGTATGTAAACTTCTGACCCACTGGGAATGTGATGAAATAAATAAAAGCTGAAATAAATAATTCTCTCTAATATTATTCTGACATTTCACATTCTTAAAATAAAGTGGTGATCCTAACTGACCTAAAACAGGAAATTTTTACTAGGCTTAAATGTCAGGAATTGTCTAACTGAGTGTAAATGTATTTGGGCAAATTACCTCGACTAACTTGTACCCCCCGCACATTGACTTGATACCGGTACCCCCTGTATATAGCCTCGTGACTGTTATTTTATTTTGTTACTTTTCTTCTTTTTTACTTTAGTTTATTTAGTAAATATTTTCTTAATTCTATTTTCTTAAAACTGCATTGTTGGTTAAGGGCTTGTAAGTAAGCATTTCACGGTAAGGTCTGCACCTGTTGTCTTCAGCGCATGTGACAAATAAAATTTGATTTGATTTGATAATAATACACAATCAGAGTATTCTTTTTTATCTACCAATTGGTGCTGAAACAGAGAGGTATCTGCATATATTTAGATGGCTTTCTTTCATTGATCCCTAATATTCTTAACCTATTCTCTCATATATTCGATTGAGTCTGTCGGCGCTCTGGGCGAAGGTTCACCTTCCAACAGGACAACGACCCTAAGCACACAGCCAAGACAACGCAGGAGTGGCATCGGGACAAGTCTCTGAATGTCCTTGAGTGGCCCAGCCAGAGCCCGGACTTGAACCCGATCGAACATCTCTGGAGAGACCTGAAAATAGCTGTGCAGCGACGCTCCCCATCCAACCTGACAGAGCTTGAGAGGATCTGCAGAGAAGAATGGGAGAAACTCCCCAAATACAGGTGTGCCAAGTTTGTAGCTTCATACCCAAGAAGACTCAAGGCTGTAATCTCTGCCAAAGGTGCTTCAACAAAGTACTGAGTAAAGGGTCTGAATACTTATGTAAATGTGATATTTACGTTTTTTATTTTGTATAAATTTGCACAAAAAAATATCTAAAAACCTGTTTTTGCTTTGTAATTATGGGGTATTGTGTGTAGATTGGTGAGGGGGAAATACAATTGTATTAATTTTAGAATACGGCTGTAACGTAACAAAATGTGGAAAAAGTCAAGGGGTCTGAATACTTTCTGAATGCACTGTAGGTTGTTGATTAATGTCTGTATATGCGTAGGTGGTGGGTGACGTCAGTGGGCGTACAGAATAATGTGTAGGTGAAACCTTCCGACTTCTAAGGAGACTAACAGAAAGAAAAGAAACGCCAGAGATGGTTTTACCGTTATTTTTTTTATCCTGAGGAGAAACTGTTTACCGATAGAAAAGGAATCGGTTATCCATGTTCGCCTTTTACCAGTAGGATTAATCGAGATCTGCCCTGCCTTTGGAAAAAAACATCCTCATCCTATTTCCCATCCATCCGTCTTCACATCAGCGATCTCGTGCCTGCACCCGGTGCTCACGCTGAAGGAAACCATAACGGTTGGCTCAGTCTCGAGCGCATGCACACACACCTAGAAGCCTCGCGGTTATCACGGCCAAGCGCAGAGTAACTAACTGACGTTAATGTAATCGTTAACGGAAGACATCTGGGCTTTGTCTAATCTATGCTATGTTTCCCGGGGAAAGGTGAATGAATCATGGAAGGCGTGAAGAAGAACCGAGAGGCACCGGGTGAATTAACTCCTCTGATCCGGACAGAGCCGACGTTCAGTCGGCGTGGATAATGCGCATTTTGCCGCAGGCTCTACTGTCATCACTACAGTGTAACCAGATCTCGACCGGCGACGGATGGGTTGACTCCCGCCGCGCCGAGGAGGTGGTCCCAGCCTCGGGCCAGGGCCGCCGCTCCCGGGGTGGGTCCCCATCCCTGGTCCCGTTAACCGTAGGGCTAACGGGAGGGCGTGTGCCAGGGGGAAGAAGAGAGAGAAAATGCAGACGGAGGTGCCAGTAGCCCTACCGGTGGAGACAGGAGAGGAGACCATAGCGGACGGGGAAGGGAGAGAGGAGGTAGGCTAAGGGGAACCGTGTGACTGTGTGTGTGAATAGGCAAGGGGGGGGGGGGGATAGGGGATCTTTGGACACGCGTGCTTAGCCTAATTGTCTTTAAGGTCCACCAGTAGGGTCGATCAGATGCTTATTTTTAGTTTATTTTTTATTTTTTATAGATGTGACACCCTTATTTTATTTCCTTGCCACTCAAAGGACACCGAGAGCATTCCTTCTCGTGGCCTTGTTCTTTTATGTGTGATGCTGCATGGTTGAAAGGGACTGAATATACATGCCTAGGCCCGAAACAACACATTTAGCCTAGAAATTCATGGCCAATTTATAGGGATGGTAGGCCTATATGGGGCTTTAGCACAGAACATATCAATAGCATTTTCACACTTTCTACAATATGTATTTTGTCAAAGGGAAAACACATGCATGGCACGTCCAAATGGGGCACATAAGATATTACTGTAGCATGGCGCAGGAATTGGAAAAGTGCGTTAATAAGCAAGGTGCCCTATTTTATGTACCCTATATTTCAGGCTGCATGCTGCCTCTGAAATGGGTTATGAATAGACCGCTGTAGGTTAGCCTATTGGATAGAATATAGAATTAGCCTAGGCTACTCAAGACCAACACAATATAAGCCTGCCGTTAGCTGGTAGGCTGCTATTCTGATCTCCATCCTCATCCCTAGCTGCATCCATCTCTCCCTCCATCTTTCCCTTGCAGTCTGCTCCATGTCTGCATTGCAGTCTGAAGGGAGAGCCCCTGCCCAACCGCAGAGGACTGTTCCCTGCCTCATGTCTCTCTTTCTCTCGCCACATCTCACCTCATCTATCTCTTTAGCATAGCCTACCATCTTCTCACCCTCCATCTGTCTCGGTCCCCTGTCCTCATCTCGCTTTCTCTCACCCTGGCCCCAAACGCATCTTGTCATTCCTCCATCCCTCTAGTCAGGACCTGTCTCTGCTTCTCCCCCTCAATTGAATTGAAATTCTCAAGGGATCCCACCTGGCCCTTTCTCGACGAATATCAATTATAAGGGGTCTGGAGGGCTAGTCACGTTTTGAAGAGAGCCCTAGTTAGACATGTAGGAGTAGGCTAGTCATTTCCTACTGAGGAGAGAGAGGCAAACAGATATTTTAGAAGGACTGACCTTCGTTACATTTTACATTTGAGTCATTTAGCAGACGCCCTTATCCAGAGCGACTTACAGTTAGTGAGTGCATACATTATTTTTTTCTATTATTTTTTTTCATACCCCCCCTGTGGGAATCGAACCCACAACCCTGGCGTTGCAAACGCCATGCTCTACCAACTGAGCTAAATCTCCTGCCGGCCATTCCCTCCCCTACCCTGGACGACGCTGGGCCAATTGTGCGCCGCCCCATGGGTTGTTGTTGTTGTTGCCAACGTCTTTTTTCCCAACCGTAACGTTCCATGAGCGAGTCATCAGCATTTCCCGCCTCTCGCGCCCACGCGCTTCGACTATAGCCACTTCGCGCTCAACAATCCCATCAGAATACAGCTGATTCAGTTGTCGATTAGGGGGAAAGGAGACAAAACATCTATCAATTATTCAGTCAGTGTCTTTTTTTTGTAAATACCTCGGTTTTACTGACAGTAGTTTTGTCGCTGTAGCTGCTGAACATTTAGCCCCTGCTCACCCTCAATTAGAAAGGCTAGAAACACGTGGTAGCCTAAATGTCAGTGGTCACAACCTTGACATCATCTAGCCTAGTAGATCGACAAGTAGTCTAGATTTGAATGTTTGGAGATGACACATTAAACATAGGCTACATGGTGCAGTGTCAAATCATAACAGAGGGAGAGGAGCGAGAGAGAGGAGGCTGCACTATGTTTCCCTGTGGAGGTACAATCTGTTGTTTCACAGTCATCTCTTTTTGCAGCCTCTCTCTCCCTCCGCCAAATGCCACCTTATTCCCTATATAGTCCCTGTATACTTCTTTTCACCAGGGCCCTATGGGTGGAATAGGGCACGATATAGGGAAGATGGTGCCATTTGGGACGAACAGTTAGCGTAAACATCCTATCAATGTGGTGCAGGGTTTAACACACACACACACACACAGAGACATACACACAGAGAGAGAGACACACACACACACACATACAGACACAGAGACACACACACACACACACACACACACACACACACACACACACACACACACACACACACACACACACACACACACACACACACACACACACACACACACAGTACGGTCAGATAAGGGAGTAGTATGCCAGTAATCTATAAAAATATCCTGTATGTCTCTCTTCCTGTCTCTCTCTCTCTCTCTCACTCTCCTATCCTACTCTCTCGTTCTTCTCTCTGTCACTTTTAGCTTTATGAGTTAACTCTGGTTCCTGTTATAGACTGATAAATACGGAGTGAGAGGGGGAATGGAGAGAGGGGAATGGAGAGGGGGATAGAGAGAGAGAGAGAGAGAGAGAGAGAGAGAGAGAGAGAGAGAGAGAGAGAGAGGGGAATGGAGAGGGGGATAGAGAGAGAGAGGGGGATGGCGAGAGAGGGGAATGGAGAGGGGGATAGAGAGAGAGAGAGAGAGAGAGAGAGAGAGAGAGAGAGAGGGAATGGAGAGAGAGGGGAATTGAGAGGGGGATAGAGAGGGGATAGAGAGAGAGAGAGGGGAATGGAGAAAGAGGGGGATGGAGAGAGAGAGGGGATGGAGGGAGAGGAATGGAGAGAGAGAGAGGAATGGAGAGAGAGGGGAATGGAGAGAGAGGGGATGGAGAGTGGGGATAGAGAGAGAGGGGGATGGAGAGGGGGGTGGAGAGCGAGGGGAATTGAGAGGGAATAGAGTGAGGGGAATGGAGGGAGAGAGGGGAATGGAGAGGGGGATAGAGAGAGAGAGAGAGAGAGAGAGAGAGAGAGAGAGAGAGAGAGAGAGGAATGAGAGAGAGGGAATTGAGAGGGGGGATAGAGAGGGATAGAGAG
>NW_028157168.1:0-26081 GCF_964263955.1 Coregonus lavaretus | reverse complement strand
CATTCCCATGGTGAATGGCTAGGCCCGCTACTCTATGAAACCACACACTATTACAGAGACTTTGATATTACCAGCTGCAGTTGATATGGTGAAAACAATGTGTGGGGAGGCAGAAGCACAGAAACTCACATCAATACCTGCATCAGATAACACTGTTAAACTAAGAATTCATGCTATTGCTAGCAATCAAGAGGAAACTCTGACTAAACAACTCAAAAACTCCCCAGCTTATGCTCTCCAAATGGACGTTAGCTGTGAGGGCTGAGATACATCAAACCACATCCACTGCTATGTGGAGATACGGGATCAGAGCATGACAATGTTCTATTTCACACCGAGGATTGGTGGTTATCGAGGGGGAGTGTTGGAAAGATTTTTGCATTGAGAGACGAACTGTTGGATGTAAAAAAAAAAAAAAGACTTGGTTGACTTTCTGTGTAATGAAAAGAAAATGTGACATATTTGGGAAACTGAACGAACTGAACACAAGCATGCAGGGGAAATACAAAAACATTCTACAGATGAGTGACTGTATCAGTGGATTCAGAGTAAATCATTCTTATTGGAGAGAGTCTTTCAGAAGCGAACCATGCCCCCTTCCCTCGGCTGTGCATGTTTCTAACAGAAAACAGCATCAATAAGTGTCCCACATGAGTGATGATTGATCACCTCCAATGCTTGGAAGAGCACTATGGGACCCACTTCCCAATCCGTTTGACTGTGATCCTGGCTCAGTTTACATGCCGGTAAGCAGTGGTGGAAAAAGTACTCAATTGTCATGCTTCAGTAAAAGTACCTTAATAGAAAATGACTCAAGTAAAAGTGAAAGTCACCCAGTAAAATACTACTTGAGTAAAAGTCTAAAAGTATTTGGTTTTAAATATACTTAAGTATCAAAAGTAAAAGTAATTGCTAAAATATACTTAAGTATCAAAAGTAAAAATCATTTCAAATTCCTTATATTAAGCCAATCAGACGTTTTTTTGTTTGTTTTCGGGATAGCCAGGGGCACACTCCAACACTCAGACATAATTTATAAATGACACATGTGTGTTTAGTGAGTCCGCCAGAACAGAGGCAGTAGGGATGACCAGGGATGTTCTCTTGATAAGTGCGTGAATTTGACAATTTTCCTGTCCTGCTAAGCATTCAAAATGTAACGAGTAGTTTTGGGCGTCAGGGAAAATGTATGGAGTAAAAAGTACAGTATTTTCTTTAGGAATGTAGTGAAGTAAAAATAAAAGTTGTCAAAACTATAAATAGTAAAGTAAAGTACACATACCCCAAAAAACTACTTAAGTAGAACTTTAAAGTATTTTTACTTAAGTACTTTACACCACTGTCCGGTAAGTGAAATCGAACAGCTGATCAAGCTGTCACTTGATGCGGCAGACAACGAATGCGGCAGACAACGCATTAACAGGTCACTATGGAGGAGTTTTGGTTACTGACTCAGAGGAAATACCCTGCTGTCTCCCTCTGAGCATTAAATCTCATGGTACCCTTCGCCAGCTCATATCTGTGTGAAGCTGGATTCAGTGCTCTCGTCTGCATTAAAACCAAATATTGATCCAGGTTGGGTGTGACAGCAGAGATCAGGTGCGTACTGTCGACATGCATCCAGCACACCCATCTCATTTGTGGTGTTGAGATAAGACACATTATGTCAGACTAATTTGCAATTGACTGTCATAGCCCCACATTAAAAGTACAGTATATGATGGTGAGTTGAGAAGACAATCAGAAATACTGTTAGAATGTTTTTCAATTGACTGCCATAGTACCAAATAAAAAAGTAAATATTGGCTGTTAATTACATAATTTTTTTCACATGGTTGGTGTTACGAGAATTTTCAGACATCAAAATTGGGTCATGGGCCCAAAAAGTTTGGCAACCCCTGTGTTAACCCATGTTCACAGTTAACCATTGTTATGTAAATTATTACGAAAAGTTCCAGTGGACTCACGTTGGCCCCAAGACAGAGCAGGTCAACCAAGGCCATGGACCAGTGAGTCACTGGAGCCGGGCCGTGGAGGTGGAAACACTAAAGTCTGAAGATTTTATTGGTAAAACTCCAGGGAAAATCCCCAATGAAAATTATCCGTAAGTGTTCTCTAAACTAATCCTTAAAGCCTCTAAAATCTCTGAAAGCTTTCCCTCCATTTTCGACAACGCCCATCGCTGGCCCCCAAATCAGCAAAGGTCACAAAGTGGGTTGTCATAACAGTCAGTGGTTCACCAAAGCTCTGAAGAATTCCAGGCGACGTACATACATGGGTGTTCAGACACCAAATCTGCGTCCCAAATAGCACTCTATTCACCATTACCTCTATAGTGCACTACTTTTGACCAGAGCTCTCTGGCCTGTAATTTCCTTCTGTTCAGTCATCGGGCCAGGCCTCATTAGGCTCCACTATTGCTCCCTCTTCTCACTTGGAGTCTGTCATGCAGTCTGTCATCCAGGCCTCTAATTCACTGAGACATTTAGCTGTCGTGTGGAGCTCTGGCACTCAGGATCTCATTTCTCAACACCAAAGCTCCAGCTTCAAGTCCTTTCTCACTGGGCCCTAGGTGTTCAGGGTGTTTAGTATGCACGTAAAAAAAAAACAAGCCTGTTAAGAAAAACCGACTTCTGCTTGAATAAATAAGAAAAATATGAAAAGGTAGGGTGTGGTATTGTTTTTAATTTGATTTGTAACGTAATGAAGTTATTTTTGTAACACATTTTTCTTCTTTTTTTCTCTCTCACTTTGGCTAATTCCCGCTCTCTTTTAAACCCATTCTCACCCCCCATCTGTCATTCCCTGAGCGGGATGGGTCCATTGCTCAAACGCGTCAGGCCTAAATTATTGATTGGCACAAGAAACAGGATGGTGAGAGGGGGACGGCTCATTCATCAGACATGGCAGCTTTATCACTCTGTGTAATTCATCCCTGTCCTGCTCTCCTCCTATCCTCCATCTCTCCTCCCCTAGTCCTCCCCAGGCCAAGTGCCTCTGACAGGGCTGCCAGTCCAGGCTGACTGGGTGACTTACTGAGCAGTACAGGCAGTCAGAGGACACACACACACACATACAGAATGTCCCAAAGATGTGATCATCAATAGAGTTCCTGAAGGCAGACAGATTGCAGAAAACAGAGAAGAGCAGAGAACAGGAAGGTCCCTAAGGGCATGGTAGTAAACAGAGAACGGGGAAGGTCCCTAAGGGCATGGTAGTAAACAGAGAACAGGAAGGTCCCTAAGGGCATGGTAGTAACCAGAGAACAGGAAGGTCCCTAAGGGCATGGTAGTAAACAGAGAACAGGAAGGTCCCTAAGGGCATGGTAGTAACCAGAGAACAGGAAGGTCCCTAAGGGCATGGTAGTAACCAGAGAACAGGAAGGTCCCTAAGGGCATGGTAGTAACCAGAGAACAGGAAGGTCCCTAAGGGCATGGTAGTAAACAGAGAACAGGAAGGTCACTAAGGGCATGGTAGTAACCAGTCCTTAACTCCTCTCTACTACTGTACCATCATCCCATCACAGCAATAGTAGCATTAGGTAGAGCTATAATACAGTCCCTGAGACCACTTCAATAAAATATATGATTGAAAGTCACTTTGGATAAAAGCGTCTTCTAAATGGGATATACCTGTATATATTATTATAATTTTTTGCTAAAATAAAATGTATTTTCTAAGGATTATAGACATCATGTAGTTTAGTTATTACATTGGACAAATACCTGGTAAATAAATTGATATTAAGTCTTTCTTCTGTGATGAGGTGTTTTCAGTATATGCAGTAATCGATTCATGAACATTGTTAGTATTACTGAATAGGAAAAAGTATGAATAATGAAGTGTTATAGAGCATTATGGGTACTGTAGTACATCATGCTACAGACAACAGGTTTACACAGGATGTAAGCTAAAGGATTGCCATTTGTGGCAGTAAAGGGGCAGCTAGCTCCGGAGGTTTTCTCCCTGTCCCAGTCTGACTGTTCACTGAGGTTCCAATCAGCCCTCTATCTGTGCATCCCAAATCGCACTCTATTCCCTAAATAGTGCGCACAACTTTTGACCCGAGCCCTATGCCATTTCGGATGCAGGCTAAACCTCTCATATCTACCCACTCCTCTCCATCAGATTTGTGACACGGCAGCAACAACACTTGACTCCTGGCACAGGGATCTCGAGTTCTCGACATAATCCTTCCCCAGTCATCTCATCTCTTCACTCTTTATCTGGAGGGGGTGAAGGGGTTGAGGGGTTTGGAGTGAAGGGGCCCCTTCTTGTGGAACACTCCCTTGATGACATATCTGGGCAGTAGCCGTGGCAGCCGTGAGGTAATGCTGTCCCTATCATCTCCACAGGATCAGCTGCAGCTGCAGAGCAGAACCCTGACACTGTCCATATGAACCCTGACCCTGTCCGTCTGTCTGTCTGTGCCAGAGACTCCCACCTACCCCCACTTCTATCCCCCGCCGGGCCCAACTACCCCCACACCACCACCACTCCTAAGAAAATAAGACCAGGGTGATCGCTATCTCAAACAGACTCGCATATCTTTCTCATACAATTGCACAGGCATACATTTCCACAGCTACACAAATCCAATGCAAGCCAACAAAGGCTAGATTTAAGTCACTTAAAGGTTAAAGGGCAGCTGTGCTGTGGGAAGTTGATGGCGTGTGATGTGCTACCCCCTGGCACACACACCAAACAGCACCAGCCCGCTCTATAGAGCCGGGTACCTTTTCAAATCAAATCAAATTGTATTTGTCACATGCTTCGTAAAGAAACAGGTGTAGAATAACAGTGAAATGCCTACTTATGGCGCCTTCCCAACAATGCAGAAAGTATTAAAGAGAAATAATTGAAAAATTATAACACAAGGAATAAATACACAATGAGTAACGATAACTTATATATACACGGGGTACCAGTACCGAGTCGCTGTGCAGGGGTATGAGGTAATGGAGGTTGCTACTGTATGTACATATAGGTAGGGATAAAGTGACTAGGCAACAGGATAGATAATAAACAGTAGCAGCAGCATATGTGATGAGTCAAAAGAGGGTCAATGCAGATAGTCCGGGTATCTATTGGTTAAATATTTAACTATTTAGGGTTTTGTGATTTAGTGATTGTACTTCGCCAATAGAACGGAGGGTAGAGGTCGTAGTCTCACTCGTTGGCCTCTCTAGCACCGTCTCTTCCTCTTTCGAGACCCGGGGATTAGGGCCTGGTCCGGAATGAGCACTACGTCCACATCTGACGACTCGTTGAAGTAGAAACGAGGTTAGTGATCGCTGTTCTGATGTCCAGAAGCTGTTTTCGATCATAGGAAATGATGGCGGAAATATTATGTACAAAAAAAAGTGAAGATCAGCGTTAAAAAAAAGAAACTGACAGAATTGGTCAGGAGCCCGTAAAACGGCAGATATCCACTGCAGCACCATCTGGGAGTTTTGGTGGCTTTTATGTGTGATGTCGGTGCTTTGGCAGGAGGGCATCATACGCTCAACACTCTAGTGTGTTTTTGTACAGACCGGCGTTTAAACGTCCTTTTGATTCTTACCTTCAGAGCGTAGGAGTTCCCTTCAACCTGTTCTCTGTCCTCACAGTGATACTGATCTATCACTGGGAGCATGCTGTTGTTGTTGTTGTTGTTGTTGTTGTTGTTTAACTTTTGTGTGTGATCTCTCTCCTGAAAACCTCTGCAAACGGCCCTACTTCACAGGTTTGTTTCATCTAAGAATTGTTTGACTCTTCCGATCAGAGAGGAGAAAAGGGACATAATAAATGATGCTGCAGAAAACTGAAGAAGAGAACTGACGTTACAAGAGCATTAGAATGTCTTAGAAGCATGAGTTACACTTTTTTTGCATTAGTGCGGCGGTTGTAAAAACAGGCCCACCCATTATTGATTCTGATAATGACTGTTCCTGGTTGTAAGCGGGGTCAGTTGTCCTCACAGGGCCTCAGGGTCCCTATACGATATTCAGGGAGAGAGGAGGGGCTATCCATGCTTGGACACTTCTAAACTCACCCAGCCTGAGTCACCATCATCCTGATGGTTTCCCCAAAATCCTGGTTGGAGGATCCTCGGGATCAGGAGTGAATAAGCAGGAAATCCTGAACACTGCAACCAGGATTTCGGGGAAACCAGGGAAATGATTGAAAGCGCCCCGGACTTGCGCAACCCTAGTTAGGGTGGTAGTATATCAGAAGTCATGGAGGGAGTTATACAGCACATGCATGTGTGCACACACACACACACATGCACGCTAGACACACGCACGCACACGCCTACACACATGGGGTGCTCCTTTGATGTAATCTGAGGCTCTTATCAGCCGCTTATCTAGAGCATCGTCTTCCCCTATCTCCCCCACACCCGCATTCATACTGTCCACCTACACACACATATACACACACACACACACACACACACAGCCATCCAAATTCATTTACAGAGTATTGGGAGTAGAATTCAGTCAATTTTGAATGATTAACAAATTCCTTTGGGAATTCTTTGACAGTCTGCACAGAGGCTCAGAGGCTCCGAGCCAAAAACAGAGAGAAGAAGAAAATTAGATGAACAGAGAAGAAAGAGAGAGAGAGGAGAAAGAGAGAGAGAAGAGAGAAGCAAAGAAGATTCCAACATATTTGTATAAAGTTTTCCAACATATAAAGTTTGACCAACTCACTCATGGTGCTACATCTTCTCTACCATCTAACACTGCGTAAAATGGCCTCTTTCCGAGTGTGTACATGTAAGTCGGAAAATATTTAACGATAGGAATTAGAAGCTCAGTATTGAGAAGTCCGAATAAAAACAGAGCTTGACCAGTCTTGATTAGTCGGCTCTGGAATGTCATGGATCTTTACAGATGCTAACAGCCCCTAACACCTAGTCTATTGTCCTAATGTCGCCCCAGTTCAGCTCAGCAGGCAATCTACTGTGAGATACATTTTTTTGTATTAGCATTACTTTAAGGTTAATATACAGTGAGGGAAAAAAGTATTTGATCCCCTGCTGATTTTGTACGTTTGTCCACTGACAAAGACATGATCAGTCTATAATTTTAATGGTAGGTTTATTTGAACAGTTAGAGACAGAATAACAACAACAAAATCCAGGAAAACGCATGTCAAAAATGTTATAAATTGATTTGCATTTTAATAAGGGAAATAAGAATTTAACCCCTCTGGAAAACATTACTTAGTACTTGGTGGCAAAACCCTTGTTGGCAATCACAGAGGTCAGACGTTTCTTGTAGTTGGCCACCAGGTTTGCATACATCACAGGAGGGATTTTGTCCCACTCCTCTTTGCAGATCTTCTCCAAGTCATTAAGGTTTCGAGGCTGACGTTTGGCAACTCGAACTTTCAGCTCACTCCACAGATTTTCTATGGGATTAAGGTCTGGAGACTGGCTAGGCCACTCCAGGACCTTAATGTGCTTCTTCTTGAGCCACTCCTTTGTTGCCTTGGCCGTATGTTTTGGGTCATTGTCATGCTGGAATACCCATCCACAACCCATTTTCAATGCCCTGGCTGAGGGAAGGAGGTTCTCACCCAAGAGTTGACGGTACATGGTCCCGTCCATCGTCCCTTTGATGCGGTGAAGTTGTCCTGTCCCCTTAGCAGAAAAACACCCCCAAAGCATAATGTTTCCACCTCCATGTTTGACGGTGGGGATGGTGTTCTTGGGGTCATAGGCAGCATTCCTCCTCCTCCAAACACGGCGAGTTGAGTTGATGCCGAAGAGCTCGATTTTGGTCTCATCTGACCACAACACTTTCACCCAGTTCTCCTCTGAATCATTCAGATGTTCATTGGCAAACTTCAGACGGGCCTGTATATGTGCTTTCTTGAGCAGGGGGACCTTGCGGGCGCTGCAGGATTTCAGTCCTTCATGGATTAGTGTGTTACCAATTGTTTTCTTG
The DNA here is from genome assembly GCF_964263955.1 of Coregonus lavaretus. Classification (NCBI taxonomy): domain Eukaryota; kingdom Metazoa; phylum Chordata; class Actinopteri; order Salmoniformes; family Salmonidae; genus Coregonus; species Coregonus lavaretus. Next base: position 18,144 of record NW_028157168.1, on the reverse strand, counting down.
GTGACTATGGTCCCAGCTGCCTTGAGATCATTGACAAGATCCTCCCGTGTAGTTCTGGGCTGATTCCTCACCGTTCTCATGATCATTGCAACTCCACGAGGTGAGATCTTGCATGGAGCCCCAGGCCGAGGGAGATTGACAGTTCTTTTGTGTTTCTTCCATTTGCGTATAATCGCACCAACTGTTGTCACCTTCTCACCAAGCCGCTTGGCGATGGTCTTGTAGCCCATTCCAGCCTTGTGTAGGTCTACAATCTTGTCCTGACATCCTTGGAGAGCTCTTTGGTCTTGGCCATGGTGGAGAGTTTGGAATCTGATTGATTGATTGCTTCTGTGGACAGGTGTCTTTTATACAGGTAACAAGCTGAGATTAGGAGCACTCCCTTTAAGAGTGTGCTCCTAATCTCAGCTCGTTACCTGTATAAAAGACACCTGGGAGCCAGAAATCTTTCTGATTGAGAGGGGGTCAAATACTTATTTCCCTCATTAAAATGCAAATCAATATATAACATTTTTTACATGCGTTTTTCGGAATTTTGTTGTTGTTATTCTGTCTCTCACTGTTCAAATAAACCTAACATTAAAATTATAGACTGATCATGTCTTTGTCAGTGGGCAAACGTACAAAATCAGCAGGGGATCAAATACTTTTTTCCCTCACTGTAAATGATAGGTGTGTACAATCCTGTTACTCTGGTTGTGTAAGTTGCTGTTTTAACATAACTCTGTATCTAATCCACCACGGCTGTGCACATCTCGTGTTCTTACCCACCCTCTGTACTATGAAACTTGCATGTTCGGATACAAGGTATCTCTGTTCCGAACAAAGTCTCTCCTTATCCTCTATTCTAAGAACAAACAGTTCTTAGTACTCGTATGAGAACACAGAGGACTCAGAATATTTGGCCACCTTATCCAGTCGATATCTGTTGGTTCGACACATTGAGACAGTTGTGGTGGAACCAGCCATGACTAAGCATTTATAGGTCTACTATATAAGACCTCTGTTTATCTCTGTATGTCAAAGCTCTCTGCCCAACACTCAAGAGTGTGGGGTCGACCAGCCTCATTACTCACTCTATTCATTTGTGTGTGGTGTGACCTGCTCCCTTATTAATACGTTTTGAATAAAGTAATATCCTGATTGGTGATTGACCTTGTCTCTCCTCATGAATGAATTAGAATTTCCACGACACTACTCCAAACATTTATTTAGTAGGCCTATAACCTAGTTCATACATTTAAAAAACGTCTTAAGAATGATAGACTATAAAGTTAATGGTGTCTATATTAATACAATTATCAATTAAAGATCCAATATCAAATCAAACTTAAATTAAACTTGATTTGAAGTGTATTTAAAATAGCAACACACTTAAAACAATACACTGTAAAAACAAGCACGGCAATAAAAGAGATCAAATGTTATCAAAGAACATAAAACACAAAGGTGTCAGTGAATAAAGGCTAAGCTAAAAAGGCTGGTTGAAAAATGGGATTTTAACACTTCACGCAGTTTCAAAGTACAATGCAAAAGTTCCATATAAAACACGGATAATAAAACATATAAAAAGTATGATACATTTTTAAAAATAAACACAGACAATGATGAAATCATCAAATGTTTATTACTGCTACAATTTAAGAAATAAACAGTAGATTTTCTCTCGAATTCCCCTTAATTTCTCACACTGGTATAAAGTACTTAAGTAAAAATACTTTAAAGTACTACTTAAGTAGTTTTGGGGGGTATTTAAACTTTACTATTTATATTTTTGACTACTTTTAATTTACTTCACTACAAGAAAATAATGTACATTTTACTCCACACATTTTCCCTGACACCCAAAACTACTCAGTACATTTTAAATACTTAGCAGGACAGGAAAATTGTCAAATTTACATACTTATCAAGAAAATATTCCTGGTCATCCCTACTGCCTCTGACCTGGCAGACTAACTAAACACAAATGTGTGTTGATGTGTGCCCCTGGCTATCCTTAAAAATAAGGAATTTGAAATTATTTTTACTTCTACTTTTGATACTTAAGTATATTTTAGCAATTACATTTACTTTTCATACTTAAGAAAATTTCAAACCAAATACTAGCTAGCATAGCTATCTCTGCTAGCTAGCGATGTAGCAGCTGTAACATTAGCAGAGGTAGCTAGCTAAGTTAAATTACTACAGCCAATATAGCCAATAATTAACATTACTATCTAGCTGGTTAACAAACAATGTAGTTAACTTGATCATGTTACATGGACTTCAGTTGTAGGAGTAAGACATTTCACGTCTCTGTTTTGAGTAAAACAAGCTAATGTTAGCTAGCTTCCAAAGCATATATAGTTGGCTAACGTTAGCTACCCAACATTGGTGGAAGAATGGCTAGCTTGGTAGCTAACGTCAGCTAGCTAACCAAACCTAGTAAAATACAGCAAAGGAGACAAGCGGCTATTGACTGTTTATTTTTTTCATCAATACAATGAGTTTGTGGGATCCGCGGGCCCGCCAGGAGTCTCTTCATGCGAGGGAACGATGCATCACCAAACGAAGGCATGGATTTCTGACAACTCATGTCATGGCCAGGCTGAATCAGATGCCGGACTACAACACGGTGGCTGATATGAACGAAAGACTGATGACACAAGTAGCTCAACTATTCCAGCAGCAGCAGCTATAGCAGAGGACTTCTCCAGCGACTGCACCGGAACGGGCGACAGACGTTTGTCGAGTAAGACGGAATGAGCAAGTTCAATATTGCTCAATCTAATTTCAATCAGCACGAATTACATTGAGCAATAAAAGCCCCACTCCTTAAATTTTTCACTAGCTGTCCACTGGTCGCAAAAACAATCACTGATAGTCAGCTTAAACTTCTTCAATTCACCCATTATTGGGTTAAAATACACATATACATTGGTGAACAGCCATCCACAACAACCACAATCTGTAAGACAAAAAAATAAATGTAAACCAATCCATACATTTTAAACACAGTACTGCATTTTGAAAAGTTGAGACTTGTTCCACAGATTTTAGTGTGTGCTTTGTTAGCTTTAAGATTCCAGTGTTGTTTATTGGGCAGAATAACTTTTTGTCTCCTGTAATTTCACAGGCTCTGAAGACATGATGTCTAATGTGGAGACAGACCCAGAGAACCCAGATGCATTTTTAATAACCTCCCCACCCTGGCGCTCCTCTGAGTTTGAGGACCTGATTGCGTCAGCAGACCGGAGAAGGGCCAAGCTCTTATGGGGAGAAAAGGCACTGTCAGAATTAAAACAGGAGCAACCGTCCATGTCCACCGCAGCCCTACCCAGAACATCTGATTGTGAAATAAACCACAGACAATCACCTGCACCTTAGCGACTATTTTCACTGACTCTTCGCACCTGCTTCTCAAGATACTTGATGCACTGACTCCCACAGTGCAATACAGTGCAATTTTATTTTTGGGGGTATTTAATTTAACTAATTTCTTTACTTATTTTTTGGAAGGGGGTTTGGGATTTTTTTTTTTTTAATGCTTATGTCTTGGCTTATCTTGTACACTTGTTTTTTTCTGCATTGTTTTTCATTAGAGATGTTGTATTTTATAATTTGAGTGTCAGGATAACTTTATGGCATGTCTCAGGCTGGACACGTCGGCAGTCAGGATCTCTAGTCTCCACCTAGTGTTGTTAATTCCCCCTTATCCAACAATCGGTGGAGAAACCAGCTTCCGAGTGTTCAGTTAGGTTCTTCAGACTGACATGGAGGTTGCTAGAGTCTTCAGAGGTGGAAGGATAATTAGGAGTCTGAAACGAGGGTATTTGATGCAGTGTTGAGGTGTCTGCATACTTCCCTGCCGAAACAGTTTGGAAGAGTTTGTGCATATATTAAGATTACATTTTGTGACGTTTTTTTTTCGTTATGGACTTCGGTAAGGTCTTTTTGTGCTGTTCGGGCACCAACATGTATTTTTTTAGGCAAGCTGAAGTCGGTAGCCGAAGTCTACACCTCTTCGTCTGTGATTGGTCAACAGTAGGGATTCTTCAATAAAGTCTTTGTTGTCATTTAACGAGAGATGACTAGTTTCATGGACATTTCTTCATTGAGAAATATTGCATCAAACATCTTAATTAATCTAAAAATTGTGCGACTAAGATCTCCTCTGCAAAAACGTCAAAATGATTATCAGATTTCTTGGAGTTATCTTTTATTAATTCTGACTATTTTGAGGAAGTGTATACTTGCTATGGCGTCTTAAAATGGACAAACAGTACTATTGCCGCTTTTTTCTCGTTTTTCAAGCGAAGGTCTTTTATGGGAGTATGCGAGCAACACTCATTCGAACTGAAGCATCCTGACGCCTTAAGACAGTGGAAGGCTACTCTGTCAGGACAGAGTCTTGTTCAGTCCTTGCAACACTACCACATCTGGACCCGTATTCATCAAGCATCCTTTCCATGTCATTTTATTCATAAAAAAACTGATCCTAGATCAGCACTTCAATTATTGAATACACTCTTTTGATCACTGTCAGTCTTTCAAACTCAGCTTGTGGGTATCCTCACGCTTGGCATGCAGGTCATTCTTTAGAGAGTTAGGTTGTGATTCTGGTTTGGTTGTCTGGCTGGAAGTGTTTGAGTGGGTGGTTCCCAAACAAATAAACAACCATTTTGGTAATGACTTTAGGAGACTGCTATAAGACAGCACAAACTTCTAACCAGGAAGTGGTTACATTACTTTTAGAAATGGCAAAAGTTATCTCTCGCTCTCTCTTGCTCTCCCTCCCTCTCCCCGTGTCGTATATGCCAAGTGGTTAAGATCATTACGATAGAGAACACCAAAATAACGTCACGGTGCTTGGAATCAATAGCATTCACAGCGATACTATGCTGGCTTTGAGAACAAACTACATGGGGGAATGCTGGTTGCCTTTTCACAGGCGCGATGGCGTCAACAGATCAAGGGTGGCGCAGGTTCAAAACCAATCTGGCAACGTTGGCACCGCATACCGATGTGTCACATCTCGGCTGAAACGAGTCACCAGGTGGTCCTTCGTTGCTCCATTTCAAACTTTATCACACTGTTCGCCTCAAATATTAGTACGCCGTCATCAACCAGCTACAGAGTACTTGAGTGCAATGCATGCATGATTCGAGTGTTACTCATCCAAAGGAAAAACACAGGCTCTGAAAGAGCATGGTTGAAATACAATGCAGGGTTGTTTCATCTTGTTTAGTGAGGAATAGTGAATTTGCTAAACACGTCCTCAAAGGTTACAGACAGACAACTTCTATTCATAGTTTGTGTGCTGAAAAAGGACTATGGAAGGTTGAAAACCCTACCACCCCAAAAAGGACTATGGAAGGTTGAAAACCCTAGCACCCCAAAAAAGACTATGGAAGGTTGAAAACCCTACCACCCCAAAAAGGACTATGGAAGGTTGAAAACCCTAGCACCCCCATCTACACCTGCAAGGAGGTAACAAAACAATGCACTGCGGTCAAGTTAAGATAGTAAAAAAAATGTTTACCCTCACGTATCTTTTCATATACTGTATGTAATTGTCTATGGCAAATACGGTTAATAATCGTAATAAATAATTGTCAAAAAAAATAAAATAAAATATATATCCCTTTGTATAGCCACCACGAGAACAGTTCCTTTGTGTGAAGTGCACCAGAGTATCTATAATTGCAGTGGAATTGCACCGGAAGCATTTCCTATTGATTCCGCTGAGGATTTTGGAGGGTCTGTCTGCATCCCATTGCACCTTATTTCCTGTATAGTGCACATAACCCTATGGGCCCTGGTCAAAAGTAGTGCACTATGAAGGGAATAGGGTGCCATTTGGGATACAACCTCTCTCTGTCTGTACTTTGTATATAATGAACGTGTGTTTCTGGGTGTTTTCTACTGATAGAGAATTGGAGGGCCCTCTACAGCGTGTCATTGATTACCCGCCTGCAGCAGCCCGGCAACAGCCTATTGATTGGACGATATGTATTACACAGCAGCTTAAAATATCAGATGATCGGCCCTGGAAACATTCAGCATACAGATGTAGGATCTTAATTTGATCACTCTTTTGTTGCTGTGAATTTTACTGCACAGCAGGAAATGCAAACTTGTAGTGTATTCGAGGTTTAAAAAAGCGTCTAAAGTTTGTAATTTTCACTTTAAAATGCCCTAAAAAACAATGTATCAACCCTTACAAAAATTGTCCATTCATTATAATCCATATTATAATTCTCATTTCCTGTTGCTGCGGGATTATTTTCCTGCTGTAGCAAACTGGCACAAATTAAGATCCTACATCTGTATCCTCTCTGTGTGAGCTATAGCGAGGAGCAAAACATATGGGAGAATTAGGCTATTCAATGGCCAGTGTGGGGAGGGGAGTGAGGGAGAAGCACACACAAAATGAGATGTGTTTGTTCAGGAACCAGCTCGCGACTGTCAGATGCGCCACCATGAAAATCAATCTGCATGCAATACTGAAATCCGATTCCATTTCTCGTTGTTTTTTGTTGTTTTTTTAAGCGAGAGCGAGCGTCTGGCAAAACAGATGCGGTAATCAAGATACAGTCAACAACGTGTTATTGTCGAGATGGGGGAGTTACAACATATGATCCAGTCAGCCATTTAGTTCTCCTTTCCCTGAAAATATCACCACAGACTGGTGGAGGTCTGGTTTCTTAGAAAGGCTTTGTTTCTCTAGACCTGGGAGGCTCAGTATATAGCCGGGTTGTAAAGTTATATTTCTATGGGGCAGGTCAGTAATAGCAGCTGGCCCATTCTCTAAGCCTACGTATAGAGTTATGTCCTACTGGGAAGAAATGTATCTATTGCGCTGCAGCTGCCCCTCCATCACGTGTGATGAAACAGTGTTGAGGATGAGGAGCAGCAAGCAGAGTTTATCTGTCCTCCCTTAACATTCCACTTCCTGGGGGTGAGAGGGGAGAGGAAGCAGTGCGTGTCACGCACTCTCTCACACACACACACACACACACACACACACACACACGCACACACACACAAACACACACGCACAAACACACACACACACACAAACACATGGACGTATGCGCACACACACACTCGCATGAATGTATGCACACACAAACACTCACTCACACACACACACACACACACACACACACACACACACACACACACACACACACAGACAGACAAACATAGACAAACATAGACAAACATAGACAAACACATCTAAGGGGCTATAGAGAATGCAGGGGAGAAGAGCAGCTCTGATCTCCGGGGGGGGGGGGGGGGGGGCGGTGAAACCTATTGGTGTCCAAATCACTCTAATAATAGAACTCCACCACACACTCCATGACACACCATTTTCCCATTGTGACAATTTGCTTTAATCATCTTCAATTTGATGGCATTGTGGTGATTTTCCAATTCAAACAGAGGTTACCGTAGTATTCCCTTTGTTGTACTGTACGTAAATCAAACCTAGCAAAATCAAACCAAGGTACTCTTTCCCTCTCTCTCTCTCTCTCTCTCTCTCTCTCTCTCTCTCTCTCTCTCTCTCTCTCTCTCTCTCTCTCTCTCTCTCTCTCTCTCTCTCTCTCTCTCTCTCTCTCTCTCTCTCTCTCTCTCTCTCTCTCTCTCTCTCTCTCTCTCTCTCTCTCAGTGTGTGTGTGTGCCTACGTGCGTGCGTGTGTGTTTTTGTCTTAATATTCCTACTAGGATTATCCCATTCAGCAGAGCAAGGAGAGAGGGGATGTCTGCCTGGCATTCTCCCAAAGAAGACACCATCTCTCTGGGTGACGACAACCAGCAGCTCAAACTCTTAATGCCACACCGTGCTCAGTGAAATTAGCGATGATAAGAGAGGCTGCTGCCACTTAAACTAACAACGGGATCAGACAGCAAACTGAGCAGGGATGTATTCATTAGTGCACACTGTAGAAAAACATAGCAAAGTGTTTTGCAACGGAAAATGCTCTGCAATGAAAACGAGAGTTTCGTATTGGACAAATTCAGGTAGGTACCACCCCATTCGACCCGTTTGCTTCCGTTTGGTTCCTAGTGAATACACCCCAGGAAAAATACTATCAAACTCCCTGAGCAGTCTTTTCCATCCTACTGCAGCCAGACGGAGGGGGAAAAGTTGACTCACTGTACAACATACTCTAGTAGATATAGCCTTGGTATCAGCATGTCCTATGACCAAATCGTAACAAAAGAGTCCGAATTAATTTCACAGTGTCCCAGCCAGCCCCAATTACATGTAGCTCGTTGAGCACCAAGGTCAACTCTTGTCACCCACAGCAGACCTGTAGCTTGGAATAAGGCTATACAGGCTATTGAAGGTGCTCAGGTTTCTATGGTACAGAGTGGATCGCACGCTTATCACGTAGCCTATATCACTGTCCACATATCACATAGACACACTACCACACGACATGGGTCCAATAGAGCACCACTGGCGTCAATAGGCAGTGGATGCTATCTCTTCCTCAGGCACAGATAGGAAAGTGGCTTCACAGTATTGATCTGAGAAGGTCATCCGATGGAGAAAGAAACCAGACACTGAAATGACGGAAGACGAAGAGGAGTGCTGACGAATAGGGTCTGTGTGAAGTCGGAAGTTTACATACACTTAGGTTGGAGTCATTAAAACTTGTTTTTCAACCACTCCACAAATTTCTTGTCAACTGAGTTTAAATGTATTTGGCTTAGGTGTATGTAAACTTCCGACTTCAACTGTACATACACACACCACAGGAAGCTGCGGAGGGGAGGACGGCTCATAATAACGGATGAAGTGAATGAAATGTTATCAACCACATGGAAACCATGCGTTTGATGTGTTTGACATCATTCCATTTATTTTCGTTCCAGCCATCACTATGAGCCCGTCCTCCCTAATTAAGGTGCCACTGGCCACCTGAGACACACATACGGTGCCTTCAGAAAGTATTCACACCCCTTGACTTTTTCCCACATTTTGTTTTGCGTTACAGCCTGAATTTAAAATGGATTAAATTCAGATTTTTGGTCACTGGCCTACACACAATACCCTCAATGTCAAAGTGGAATTATGTTTTTCAAAATGTTTACAAATTACTTTAAAATGAAAAGCTGAAATATATTGAGTCAATACGTATTCAACCCCTTTGTTATGGCAAGCCTAAATAAGTTCAGGAGTAAAAATGTGCTTAACAAGTCACATAAGTTGCATGGACTCACTCAGTGTGCAATAATAGTGGTTAACATGATTTCTGAATGACTACCCCATCTCTGTACCCCACACATACAATTATCTGTAAGGTTCCTCATTTGAGCAGTGAATTTCAAACACAGATTCAACCACAAAGACCAGGGAGGTTTTCCAATGTCTCGCAAAGAAGGGCACCTACCTATTGGTAGATGGGTACAAAATAAAAAAGCAGACATTGAATATCCATTTGAGCATGGCAAGTTATTAATTACACTTGGATGGTGTATCAATATAACCAATGGTTACTTTAAAACACTTACAGGGTCTTAAACTGACATATGGAACCATGGATCATTTAGATATTTGATTTGGAATTTTAGGACCCATTTAGGTATAAAAAATAAATAAAAAATATTTGATAAAATATTGCATTTGGCCTTTACTACTATAGCCCATAGAAACGCATTGAATAACACAATTATAAATGGCAAAAACAGACAGTCAAAAATATAAATAATAAGGAATAAGGTGTTGAAGTGTCTGTCCTGTATCTAGGAGATATAAGAAAGATCAGGATTTATATATATATATTTTTTTACACATATTTAACTCCTTATTTTTGTTGGCACAAAACTACCTCCATATTTCCATCCGCAAAATGGAGAACACCATCATGTTCGTGAGAGTCTCCCCTTTAGTGGGGTCATATTAGTTTGTAGGCCAAACCGTCCGGACGCTACAGACGTTTTCATGAGCAGACCAATTTTGGGAATGTCTCATGGTCTGACAAACACAGCTGTAGCCCAGCCACCTTCCACAGCCCCAGATGCGGAGGATTGAGACGCAGCCCATGCGGTGGATTGAGACGCAGCCCCATGCAAAAAACCTGATATCTCTAGTTCAAACTGACGGATTCTGATGGGGAGTTTCTTAGGTTGACGTACGGGTACGCCAATAGACTCTTAAGGATTTTAATGGCTGTGATAGGAGAAAACTGAGGATGGATCAACAACATTGTAGTTACTCCACAATAATAACCTAATTGACACACACACACACACACACACGACTGCAATGAACACTCTAAGTGGCAGATATTGGTATTGACTGCTTCCATTAGATGCCTGCTGACCCCTTTCTCTGCCATGCAGCCTCTGTCGGAAAACACTGAACACCCTCATATTTCATCCCAGAGACGCCCGCCCCAACACAGGACCAGGGACACGCTTTATTAGCTGTATTTACCCGCAAATTAAAACGCTGAAGCCTAGATTACCATCCACAAATGGGAGAAACCATTGCCAAGGTGGACAACCCTATTACAGAACCAAAAATGATCCCGGTTGAGAATACCTTCATTATTACGCAAGCTCATGTCAAATAGCAGTATATATAGAATTCTGTGAGAACCATTTTCAGGGACATTTCTATGTCTTATCTAACAGTGTGCTGGGCCAGTGAAATCTCCCGAATTGATTCCTTCTACCTCGGCCAGACACAAGATTGTGAGGCAGTCTGAGTGTGGAGAGACTATTGGATGAGGCTAATGAAAAACGGGCAGAGTGCAGATAAGCTATAGACTGTGTTTGACTCCGTCTTTCCATTCTCTCTCTGCTCAAAGATGAGTGGAGGGCCAGTTTACTCAGGACCAGATAGCGGGGATGAACCTGGAGTGGTTAGCTGCATGCAATCCCTGTAGGAACTGTATTAACCCTTTAACTGCACCAGCTCAAGAGAAACAAGAGCTTCTGGTAGGCCTATATGTATTGGGCTAATGGTTAAGACGTTGGTTTTCCACCGGGAAGACCGGGATTCAGATCCCACCCATGACATGTATCAAAACTGACACTCCATTCGTATTCTGTCCAGTCACTGCTTTCCATGGAACCTGAGGTGGACCGTACTGACTGATGATGACAACCTGAGGTGTTATATTTTAACCTGCTTATCCCTTTTTGATGTGACCAAATATAAGGGAATACCAAGGACTGTATACTCACAACCGCTACAGTATAGCTTAAGGTCTACTTGAAGTGTCTGTATCCTCAGAAAGATACACTGGCCTCCCTCAGTGACAGTCACTGGGCCCCTAGCCTCTCCTCAGTGACAGTCACTGGGCCCCTAGCCTCTTTGTCCGACGCGGTCCGAAAAAAAGACACTGACAAAACAAGGAAAAAGGAAATGCCTCTCCTGAGGGCGAGGGCACTCCCATTCAAATGCAAAAATCCAATCCTAAAGTTCTCCAGACTTCCAACAGTCGAGTCAACGAGACAGGATTTGTAAGGATGGCCCCGCAACACTACTGGGCTCCTAATAGTGCCAGTACTCCCTTCCAATCCCTCCCAGGCCTCGGCTTGCCTCCAGCAGTCTCACAGCCCAGGTACAGGAGGTGCCAGCATAGTAGTCTACATTCACATGATAACAGGGTTAGGGAAAGGAGTCAGGAGTCAGGACTCTCAGTGACAGGCAGTACTGAGTAAACTAGAGAGATACATTTTTTACATTTACATTTTTAGTTATTTAGCAGACGCTCTTATCCAGAGCGACTTACAGTTAGTGAGTGCATACATTATTATTTTTTATTTTTTCATACTGGCCCACCGTGGGAATCGAACCCACAACCCTGGCGTTGCAAACGCCATGCTCTACCAACTGAGCTACATCCCTGCCGGCCATTCCCTCCCCTACCCTGGACAACACTGGGCCAATTGTGCGCTGCCGCATGGGTCTCCCAGTCGCGGCCGGCTATGACCGAGCCTGGATTCGAACCAGGATCTCTAGTGGCACAGCTAGCACTGCGATGCAGTGCCTTAGACCGGGAGATACAGTGTACAACAGAATGACCGCTCAGACTCAGAGGGCCCCGGAGGCCCCAGATACTGTGCTACCTACCACAGTGCTACTGCCAAGGCAGTGGGAAAAGCCGAGCCTAACACATTGGCAAGTGTCTCAGAGAGAGAGAGGGAGATGTCGAGACACATGAGGATATCCTTACTAGTGTGCTCCTTAGGGCTATCCATGTTGAGTCACAACATTAACCCGATTTTGGGGCTAAAACTAGTGTGAGTTTTATTTTTCCTCCGTCATAATGTTCCTGTCTGACTGAGGATGACACGTCGTTTGCGGAGTAGCAGAGTCGTCATCCTCATACTGCAATTCCACTGATCATGGAGCTGGTAATGATTCCTGGGAAACCCGTACGTAAAATGTATGCACACATGACTGTCGCTTGTGTGATTATAAATGCAGACAAGCTTCGTATAGAAACTTACATTTGCATTTCAATGGATGAGTGGAGGAAGATATCAAAAGGTCTGCAAAAACATCCATTAGACTGCTGTGGAGGGGAGATGTGACGGACTTCATGAGGGTGGGGTATGAATCCATAGGGAACCATGGTAACGAGCCGCCTACTCTATTCCTGTGATGAGTTGACAAAAGCCATGTGGCGCCATGATGGCCACTTTATCTTGAAAGAGGTTGAATTGAACTGTTCTTTTCATCCTCTAACGTGTCACGTCGGAATTCCTCCCTTTGTACCCAAAACAAGTCCTTCAACCTATGTACATGCGGTTCCATGTCTACTTTTATGTTGCAATATCAAACCCTGTCACAGTCATCAAAGGTCCACTTGTTTAAGATACGGCTGAATTAAAATTGTGCGCTTGGGATTGGAGGAGGGTGATTGTGTCTGGCTGTATCCAGGGGACTGTATGCCTGCGAGGGGAGGAGAGAGAGGATGCCAGCAGGACCCATTGGTACCCCCCCCCCCACCCCCCCCACCCCCCCCCCCCCCCCCCCCAACCCCCCTGGGAAGTAAGCTGTCGAACGGGCCATCGTTCAAATCACACAACAAGCCTGGTGTCACCACCAACAGCCAATTTACTCTCAGAGCAGGATAAAGGAGTGAACAGGAGAAAGGAGTGAACAGGATAAAGGAGTGAACAGGAGAAAGGAGTGAACAGGAGAAAGGAGTGAACAGGAGAAAGGAGTGAACAGGAGAAAGGAGAGGGTGGAAAGAAGAGAGAGACGAGGACAGAGGATAAGTGCATTTGCATTTTTCATTATAAAGTACACCTTGAACGTTTGATGAGCCGTGCAATCCATAGGAATAAAACAAAATGATAAGCCAGACAGTTTCCCAAGTCACTGTGTGTACACCGCTGTTGCTAGCTAGCTAGCTATTGTCCATCAGATCTCCCCTATTTAACATTCCAACACAGAGCCAACAGAAGGAAGGGCCATATTTGAACCTGATTTGCAAATCTGCGGTGGGCTAAATATGACCGATAATGATGAATTCAGAGGCTCTGAGCGGATGAAAGGGGACAGATCTGACTACCGATCTGGCCCGTTCACACAAAGAGAAGCGAAGAAAAGCTAATTTTCTGTTCAGAAATCCCTCTCTCTCGCCCTCTCTCAGTCTCTCAGTCTCTCAGTCCTCTGCTTTTCTAACTCTAGATAATGACAATAATGACCTAGAGGGAGTGTGTGTGTGTGTCTCTGTGTGTGTGTGTGTGTGTGTGTGTGTGTGTGTGTGTGTGTGTGTGTGTGTGTGTGTGTGTGTGTGTGTGTGTGTAGGAAACACCGGAAGTTGAATTTGAAATGCTATGACCCATAGAGAGACATGCTATTGTACTGCATGTCGTGATGTAGGTCTAGTGCCTCCACATTCTCACATGAGTCCAACAAAGGGACAGATTATGCGAGGGCGTTTACAGGTAGGCATTGATGCCTCTCCGCCGTGACTCACAGCTTTTCCTGCCAAGCACGACAGGCACACAGGCTGAGGAGGACGTAGGGTTTATTTTCAGTATATTATTGGCTTGTGTATATTTAATCATTCAATGGCAAATTGTGTAAATAAATAGAGTATCATGTAATTTGAGTGTGTTCAAATCTAGTGTGTGTGTGTGTGTCTGTGTGTGTGTGTGTGTGTGTGTGTGTGTGTGTGTGTGTCTGTGTGTGTGGGTGTGCATGAGTGTGAGAGAGAGAGAGCAAGAGTATTGCTATGAGTCGTGGCCCACGACTGTCGCTAGCTCTTCACTGCAGTTTCTCCTGCAGTCACCCCTATCCCGCCACCCCCTTCACCCCACTCCAACCCCCTCCCCACCTCGCACTCAGGGAGAATCACAGTGTGGAATAACCGCTGATTCTTCCCCTTCATCATCCCTTCCCTCTCTCCCTCTCCCCCTCCCACCCTGCTCCTCCCCCGAGATTTAGAAGGGCAGCCTTGCTCCTGGGCTTAAAAACCTGTTACTGTTTCACTCCCCCCCTTCCATCCCTCCATCCCTCCATCCTCACCCCAGCATATTTTCTCTGGTAGAATGAATACATCCATCCCTCCATCCCCACCCCAGCCTCTTTTCTCTGGTAGAATGAATACATCCATCCCTCCATCCCCACCCCAGCCTCTTTTCTCTGGTAGAATGAATACATCCATCCCTCCATCCCCACCCCAGCCTCTTTTCTCTGGTAGAATGAATACATCCATCCCTCCATCCCTACCCCAGCATCTTTTCTCTGGTAGAATGAATCCATCCATCCCTCCATCCCCACCCCAGTCTCCTTTCTCTGGTAGAATGAATACATCCATCCCTTCTATTAGAACCAACAGACGAGATGGGGGGGGGCAGAGGTTTCAGATGGATTTGTGACACATTTTATACACAATGGGAGTGTTTAAAGAGAGGGAGGCAGGGAGGAATATAGGGATGGTGTCAGGGGTGACAGAGGCCGCTACGTGCAAATGGATGTGAAAAGCAGTCAATCTGGCGGCCCCTGGAACCAGGGAGCTAACAGGTACAGGATGAGCAGGATTCCCCCATAAGCCAGGACATAAAATGGAATAAACACGTTGCCAGGTTAGTGGTATTTCAGCGCTGACAATACCATCATAACCTGTGGCTCCAGGCAGACAATAAATCATAGCTTCTTATCCTCCCACCCTGGGAGCAGCAGTGTGACTGGCAGCCAAAGACACTGGACTCTGGAACAGCAGAGTTTGTTTGTGTGTGTGTGTGTGTGTGTGTGTGTGTGTGTGTGTGTGTGTGTGTGTGTGTGTGTGTGTGTGTGCGGTGTGTGTGTTCAATATCTGAAGGAAACTTACTAGACCCCCATTTTTCTCCAAGTGATTTTAACCCCACTGTGTACCTGGTTACATTTGGCAAAGGAGTTGACACACAATTGGGCTTGTGACTAGAGAGTATAGGCTAGGCTTCTCCAGTCCTGTCCTGGAGTATCCTCTACCCAGGTCAACCCCTTGCAGACAGGGTTATTAAAAACACACCCACACTGCCCTAGCCACAACACAGGCACTCCCCTACTGAGGCGTGGACACAAGCAGAGTGACGCAGTCACACTCGCACACACACATGCACCGACACCGAGTACACACACACACACACACGCACGCACACTCGCACGCACAAATGCACACACACACGTTCACACAGGCACACACACACTCAAATGCGTGCACAAATGCGCACACTGGATGTCTCGTTCATATCCATATAATTGAGGCTGCTGAGGGACATATGTCATATTGTGTAATGAGATGACACCAATATGCCGTCTACTATCTACAGCTGTCTTACAGAGCAGGGTCTCCATTTTCCATTGAGAACAGATACTCCTCTCCCATCCTCCTCCTCCTCACCCCTCCTCACCCCTCCTCCTCCTCTCTCCTCCTCTCCCCCTCCTCCTCCTCCTCTCCCCCATCCTCCTCCTCTCCCCTCCTCCTCCTCCTCCTCTCCCCTCCTCCCCCCCTCCTCCTCCTCTCCCCTCCTCCTCCTCCTCCTCCTCCTCCTCCTCTCCCCTCCTCCTCCTCTCCCCTCCTCCTCCTCCTCTCCCCCCCATCCTCCTCCTCCTCCTCTCCCCTCCTCCTCCTCCTCTCCCCTCCTCCTACTCCCTCCTCTTCATCTCCCCTCCTCCTCCTCTCCCTCCTCCTCCTCCTCCACCGCCTCCTCCTCCTCCTCCTCCTCTCCCTCATCCTCCTCCTCTCCCCTCCTCCTCCTCCTCCCTCCTCTTGTCTCCTCTCCTCTCCCCCACCTCCTCCTCCTCTCCCCTCCTCCTCCTCCTCCTCCTCCTCCTCTCCCCTCCTCCTCCTCTCCCCCCATCCTCCTCCTCCTCCTCTCCCCTCCTCCTCCTCCTCTCCCGTCCTCCTACCCCCTCCTCCTCCTCTCCCCTCCTCCTCCTCTCCCTCCTCCTCCTCCTCCACCGCCTCCTCCCCCATCCTCCTCCTCTCCCCTCCTCCTCCTCCTCCTCCTCCTCCTCCTCCCTCCTCTTGTCTCCTCTCCTCTCCCCCCACCTCCTCCTCCTCCTCTCCCCCCTCCTCCTCCTCCTCCCTCCTCTCCTCTTTTCCTCCCCTCTTCTCCTCTGTCTTCTCCTCCTCTCTCCCCTCCACTCCTCTCCTCCTCTGGTTTAAATATAGAGCCCCCAGGGTAGTGTTAATGGACTCCTGCCTTTGACCTTATTAAAGCTACATTAGAGCTGACAGTGGTGGATCTCTTTCTCCCTCTTTCTCCTTCCTCTCTCTATCCATCATCTCCTCTGCTTTATCTCTTTCTCCTTCCTCTCTCTCTCTATCTTCTCCTCTGCTTTATCTCTTTCTCCTTCCTCTCTCTATCTATCATCTCCTCTGCTTTATCTCTTTCTCCTTCCTCTCTCTCTCTATCTTCTCCTCTGCTTTATCTCTTTCTCCTTCCTCTCTCTATCTATCTTCTCCTCTTTCTCCTGGACCTGGCTTGCTGCTCCAGAGGAATGACCTCTGTCTCCAGATACCGATCGCTCCTGGAAATAGACCACAGAGCATTCTCCCTGTGTGGTTTGGATGAACTATAAAGGTACGTACTATAACCATTTGGTCTGCACTGACGGACATCATCACTTTGTGAATATCTATGCGTGCCACTGTACAGGGGTTATGTACCGCAATTACGAATGCATGGGAATTCACCTGTAAATAAAGGAAAGAGCAGGACTAGGCATGGACGGTGGGTGGTGCGATGAACACTTAAGAAACTCCTGTGTCCTCTGCACTCCCTGCCGGTGTCCTTGGCGCTAGAAACCCAGGGTTAGGGTTAAACCCAGGGTAACGAAGTGAGAAGTGGGCTCCTTGCTCACTCCGTCATGAATAAAGCAAGAGAGAAGTGGGCTCCTTGCTCACTCCGTCATGAATAAAGCAAGAGAGAAGTGGGCTCCTTGCTCACTCCATCATGACTAAAGCAAGAGAGAAGTGGGCTCCTTGCTCACTCCGTCGTGAATAAAGCAAGAGAGAAGTGGGCTCCTTGCTCACTCCGTCATGAATAAAGCAAGAGAGAAGTGGGCTCCTTGCTCACTCCGTCATGACTAAAGCAAGAGAGAAGTGGGCTCCTTGCTCACTCCGTCATGACTAAAGCAAGAGAGAAGTGGGCTCCTTGCTCACTCCGTCATGAATAAAGCAAGAGAGAAGTGGGCTCCTTGCTCACTCCGTCATGACTAAAGCAAGAGAGAAGTGGGCTCCTTGCTCACTCCGTCATGACTAAAGCAAGAGAGAAGTGGGCTCCTTGCTCACTCCATCATGACTAAAGCAAGAGAGAAGTGGGCTCCTTGCTCACTCCGTCATGACTAAAGCAAGAGAGAAGTGGGCTCCTTGCTCACTCCGTCATGACTAAAGCAAGAGGTCAATGTTCAATGGTTCAACGGTCCCTTTCTGGTTGTCCTCCTGTACCGTACCCTTATGGGACCAGCAGCGTTGACTCACCCACAGCCCCATAGGGTACACCAGGTCACACGGTCAAATGACAATGAGGCTAGGACTGAACCCTGCGGTGCACCAGGCAGTGCCTTCGTCATAG
Source organism: Coregonus lavaretus (assembly GCF_964263955.1). Classification (NCBI taxonomy): domain Eukaryota; kingdom Metazoa; phylum Chordata; class Actinopteri; order Salmoniformes; family Salmonidae; genus Coregonus; species Coregonus lavaretus. Next base: position 114 of record NW_028157168.1, on the reverse strand, counting down.
AGGAGATGTAAGAAAGTAATGGCCACTGGTGAGGTAAACATCCCAATGTAGTCATACATGCTGTGGCAGCTTGTTCAGCCCTTGGAGCATCCCTTCTACTGAGATACAGAGATG
>NW_028157169.1:0-85219 GCF_964263955.1 Coregonus lavaretus | reverse complement strand
CACCAGCTTCAAACAGCTGAAAATACAATATATGTTTGGTTATGGAAAAGATATTTCACAATGGTTTAGATGGTACAATGATTCTCTACACTATACGTGCGCTTGTTTTGTCACATAAACTGAAATTAGGCAAACTATTCGAATTTTAGCAACCAGGAAATGGCAGAGCGATTTCTGCATAGTGCAGCTTTAATAGACCAATAACAAATAGAGTTCCAACCTCCCTGCCAATAACAGCTAGTTTTAGTTTTCCCCACCCCACTCGGACCACTCCCAGACAGTCCTAGCTAAATTCTTGCTTGAGAAATATTTTTTGCTAAAAAAGCTATTTTTTTCTATTTTAATAGAAAACTATGACAGTAAGGTACTTAATTGTTACCCAGAAATGATTTGATATTGATTGAAAAACAGCTGCATTGGGCCTTTAAGTGCTGGTCCTAGGCCAGTTTTTGGTACCTGATTCTTCATGGTTGCTTAAGCTGATCATAGACCAGGGTTACTCAACCATAACATTACCTTCTTTTATATAGCTAATCCTCTTCTACCAACAAGAATTGAAATGTGGGAATGCAAATTAACTCATATGTTCAGCTTCATTCAAATGAGTAAGCAAAGACATCCGCAACTCGATTCTCTTGTTCACTGTAGTTTGTAGTTGTGTATCATATCGTAGGGCCACTGTAACCATACACGGGCATAGAGCCGAGCAATGTGTATAAACAGTGGTGGCAGCTAGAGAAACCTTGAATTATGGCTGTGTTTTCCGGTCCACTAACAGCTCTGCATTTTATAGAAATGACACAACAGTGTGTATGTACAATACAGCTCCAACCACAAAGGCTCTGATAGCCAGTGTATAATTTTTTACATTGTAGCAAACACTCTTATCCAGAGCAATTAGGGTTAAGTGCCTTGCTCAAGAGCACATCGGCATATTTTTCACCTAGTCGGCTCTGGGATTTGAACCAGCTGCCTTTTGGTTACTGTCCCAATGCTCTTAACCGCTAGGCTACCTGCCGAGGTGGCTGGTCCTACCCTAAGGAAGGGGATGATGTTGTCCTTGGCGATGGCCTGTAGGAGACGAGGGGCGCCGGTCAGGGACTGTAGTCCCGCCCCCACGGTGGAGAAAAAGGAGCCAATCACGATGACCCAGGGGGAGGGCCAGGACAGAGTCCCCACAACCAGGTTCTTACTGACTGCATCCCCAAACCTACAGGACAGGAGAGGACATGGACCTGTTAGTGAGGCCATTATCAATACCAACAAACACAGCATTTGAAGTGCTTTGCCATACCAACAAATATAATTAAAAGCTTTGTACTATATGTTGTTGAGAAGCAGACATGCCATTGTCTGGACTTGAATGTAGCTTGTGATGTCAAAGATGTGGCCTAATGCTACAGACAGGTTCACTTACTTGTCCCTTAGGACCACTCCTTCAATACAGGCCCCAAACAGAACAACAGAGCTGAAATCTGACGGCAGGATGTTAAGGAACATACAGAAACACATGCAGTATGGAACACAGATGTATCTAGACATCGAACAACTTGGGCACAACACTGCCTATTGATATGGACAAGGAAGAGCTTGCAGGTAGGCATTTCACTGTACCGTTTACACCTGCTGTATCCTGTGCACGTGACAAATAAACGCTGATTTGATTTGACTATTGACTCCATGGAAGGATACAGACAAGGGTAGTAGTGGTTATAGCCAAAATGGTTCCAATAGGGATGGACTTCTGAGCATCTTTCAGATCTCCTGATCTGTTGGAGCCTGCCATGATACCTACAGTACAGGGACATGAAGGACACACATCAGTTACTGACAACACTCAGAATGTTGACTCAACCAATCAGTGAACAAACATGTCTCTGGGTTGCCAGCTGGTCAATTGGTCTGGTGTTGCCAGTTCATGGTCTGGGTTACCAGTTATGGCTCTGGGTTGCCAGGTCTTACCTGTGGCGGAGGGAAAGAAGATTCCCACCAGGAGGGTGAAGGAGGTAGCGATGTCAGCTGAGACGTACAGGCCGAAGCTCTCCACAGCCCCGTGGACGTCTACTGAGGGCAGACCAGCCTTCTCCAAGATCTGACCCTTCTCCAGGTAGTCTCCCCACATGTTATCTACAATACACATCAGGAACAAACTTTATAGATATGCTAGCATCCCATCCACAAAGTAAGCAACGTAATGACATCCCCCTAACGGCACAGCAACACCCACCAAAGCTCTACAGCAGGGTTGCCCAACCCTGTTCCTGGGGAGCTACCCTACTGTAGGATTTCGCTCCAACCCCAGGTGTTACTAACCTGATTAATGGTTGCAGGTAGCTTAGTGGGTAAGAGCGTTGTGCCAGTAAATGAAAGGTTGCTGGTTCTAATCCCCGAGCTGACTAGGTGAAAAATCTGTTGATGTACCCTTGAGCAAGGCACTTAACTCTAATTGCTCCTGTAAGTCGCTCTGGATAAGAGCGTCTGCTAAATGACAAAAAAAAAAAAAATCTTATCAATTCGCAAATTATTAGAATCAGGTGTGCTAGATTAGGGTTGGAGCAAAAACCTACAGCATGATAGCTCTCCATGAACAGGGTTGGGAAGTCCTGCACTACAGCATCACAAATTATTGTTATAATAGTATATATAAATTCACTTTTTAGATAGCTAAATCACTACAAACATGTTGTACACAAAGTCTGCAGAAATCTCAAAGTGCATGTTTTACTGTAATTACATATCACCATTGTAAAGTGGATGTGGCTCTGCTGCCCCATAGCTGGCTGGTCCCCAATGGCTATAGTAAAAGAGTGAATTTGCCCCTAGACGCTAATATTGGGTCAGTTATACATTTCCCCCCATTAATGGTTAAGGTTAGGATTGTGGGAGGGGGAAGCTGATCCTAGATCTGTATCCTAGACTTCACCCAGTGTGGTAATAGCCATATCATTACAACTATGGTCCTTACCGCTGATGATGCCGCTGGCCAGTCCTGGTATTCCCTGTATCTCTGTAACGTTGTTCTGGTTGAAGTAGTCGTCACATTGAGGACTACTTATGTTGCCAGAGCTACAGAAGTTCCTCCACAGCTGACTAGCTACAGTCACATTGCCCTGTAGAACCGTCTTACTACACACGTCAAACTGATCTCTCACCAATGTCCTGTTACCCAACATACAGATCCTGGAGAAAGAGGGATATTATTGGTTATGATTATCAACAGAGTGATGAAAACATGTCATGATAATGTGATGATAATATCTGTGTTTTCACTCTACGTTAGATCAAATATTAGCTACATTATAGCTACACTGAAAAACATTTACAGTATGCGTACAGTAGCTACATCTTTAGGACAAAGTTCAACAATGGAAATACAATTATATCTCCCTGGACCATTCCAGCCAGCGGAACAACAAGTGTCTTGGCTTCCGTTGGGGAAAAACTGAACAATCATTAACACCAAATTAAATCCACACAAATTATACCATTATCCCCATTTCCTGTTTAGACAAAGAAGTCAACAAATACACAGTGCCTTACGAGAAGTCGGGCGGTTGGAAAATGGACTTGATGGCCCCGGCGTAGATGGAGACAATAGAGATAATGACACAGGCCAGGAAGAGAGAGGCCAGCTTGTTGACGTATTTCACCCCCACAAAAACCACCACGGCCATGAGACTGAGACAGATGGTGCCGTAGACCCTCATGTTGTTGAGGATGGCACTGTCGCCCCCGTGGTGGTCGCTGGCGTGGAAGATGGCCGCCTGGGGGACCAGGTATTTCTGGGAGAGGACAATGACAACAGAAGTAATTTAAGTAAGTACACTTTCTGTGAGGCACACACAATGGTGTAAAGTGTAAAGTACTTAAGTAAAAATACTTGAAAGTACTACTTAAGTAGTTTTTTTGGTATCTTTACTTTACTATCTATATTTTTGACAACTTTTACTTTTACTTCACTACATTCCTAAAGAAAATTATGTACATTTTACTCCATACATTTTCCCTGACACCCAAAAGTACTCGTTACATTTTGAATGCTTAGCAGGACAGGAAAATGGTCTAATTCACACACTTATCAAGAGAACATCCCTGGTCATCCCTACTGCCTTTGATCTGGTGGACTCACTAAACACATACAGTGCCTTGCAAAAGTATTCATCCCCCTTGCCGTTTTTCCTATTTTGTTGCATTACAACCTGTAATTTAAATGGATTTTTATATGGATTTAATGTAATGGACATACACAAAATAGTCCAAATTGGTGAAGTGAAATGAAAAAAATAACTTGTTTCAAAAAATTCTAAAAGATAAATAACGGAAAAGTGGTGCGTGCATATGTATTCACCCACTTTGCTATGAAGCCCCTAAATAAGATCTGGTGCAACCAATTACCTTCAGAAGTCACATAATTAGTTAAATAAAATCCACCTGTGTGCAATCTAAGTGTCACATGATCTGTCACATGTATATATACACCTGTTCTGAAAGGCCCCAGAGTCTGCAACACCACTAAGCAAGGGGCACAACCAAGCAAGCGGCACCATGAAGACCAAGGAGCTCTCCAAACAGGTCAGGGACAAAGTTGCAGAGAAGCACAGATCAGGGTTGAGTTATAAAAAAATATCCAACACTTTGAACATCCCACGGAGCACCATTAAATCCATTATTAAAAAATTGAAAGAATATGGCACCACAACAAACCTGCGAAAAGAGGGCTGCCCACCAAAACTCACGGACCAGGCAAGGAGGGCATTAATCAAAGAGGCAACAAAGAGACCAAAGATAACACTGAAGGAGCTGCAAAGCTCCACAGCGGAGATTGGAGAATCTGTCCATAGGACCACTTTAAGCCGTACACTCCACAGAGCTGGGCTTTACGGAGGAGTGGCCGGAAAAAAGCCATTGCTTAAAGAAAAAAATAAGCAAACACATTTGGTGTTCGCTAAAAGGCATGTGGGAGACTCCCCAAACATATGGAAGAAGGTACTCTGGTCAGATGAGACTAAAATTGAGCTTTTTGGCCATCAAGGAAAACGCTATGTCTGGCGCAAACCCAACACCTCTCATCACCCCGAGAACACCATCCCCATAGAGAAGCATTGTGGTGGCAGCATCATGCTGTGGGGATGTTTTTCATCGGCAGGGACTAGGAAACTGGTCAGAATTGAAGGAATGATGGATGGCGCTAAATACAGGGAAATTCTTTAGGGAAATCTGTTTCAGTCTTCCAGAGATTTGAGACTGGGACGGAGGTTCACCTTCCACCAGGACAATGACCCTAAGCATACTGCTAAAGCAACACTCGAGTGGTTTAAGGGGAAACATTTAAATGTCTTGGAATGGCCTAGTCAAAGCCCAGACCTCAATCCAATTGAGAATCTGTGGTATGACTTAAAGATTGCTGTACACCAGCGGAACCCATCCAACTTGAAGGAGCTGGAGCAGTTTTGCCTTGAAGAATGGGCAAAAATCCAAGTGGCTAGATGTGCCAAGCTTATAGAGACATACCCCAAGAGACTTGCAGCTGTAATTGCTGCAAAAGGTGGCTCTACAAAGTTGTCACGTCTCCTCCCGTTGCTCCCCTCCGGCGCTCTGATTAGCCGGTTGTTAGATTAATTTGGATTTTAAGAATAATGACTAAAGGATTTCACCCCAAATACAGTATAAATGTTAGAATTATCATGTAGTGTCAAACAACTAACAGAGGGGGCGGTACTAAACATTCAAGGGGGAAGGCGGAAACTGTTTAGAAAACCCACCTAAAGGTGGGAGGAGTCAAGTTCAGGAGGTATAAAATCGTATGTTTGGGTCTTTGTCCCCAGAGCTCTCCATGAATAAACATACAAAAAATCCTTCTTCGTGGTTGTGGACCTTGAATCATTGATGATTAAAACCAGAGCCTTACAACCTCTGGTAATGATTCAAGCTTAGGTTGAATTAGAGATAGAAATTCACATGACACCGGTCTACTGAGCCACCGGTCTGAGCACACCACCTCGGCAACACCGGAATGGAAACCCAATGCACCCTAATCTCCTCCAGCGCACCTGCACCTCATCATCTCATCACCACCCCTATATAGCCCTGGACTGTTCGGTGTTGTGTGTGATTGTTAGTGTCTTGTTGTTCTCTTGCTCAGTGTTAAGTAAACCTTTACATTGTTGATTCCTGCGTCTGCATCCTGCCTCTTCGTATCCTCAGTACTCGTCACAAAAGTATTGACTTTGGGGGGTGAATAGTTGTGCACGTTTTTTTGTATTTTTTCTTGTTTGTTTCACAATAAAAAATATTTTGCATCTTCAAAGTGGTAGGCATGTTGTGTAAATCAAATGATACAAACCCCCAAAAATCCATTTTAATTCCAGGTTGTAAGACAACAAAATAGGAAAAATGCCAATGGGGGTGAATACTTTCGCAAGCCACTGTACTTCGTTTGTAAATTATGTCTGAGTGTTGGAGCGTGCTCCTGGCTAATTGTTTTGGGTTTGCTTAATATAAGGAATTTGAAATGATTTATACTTTTCTTTTACTTTTGATACTTAAGTATATTTTAGCAATTACATTTACTTTTGATACTTAAGTATATTTAAAACCAAATACTTTTAGACTTTTACTCAAGTAGTATTTTACTGGGTGACTTTCACTTTTACTTGAGTCATTTCTATTAAGGTATCTTTACTTTTACTCAAGTATAACAATTGGGTACTTTTTCCACCACTGGGAACACACATATAATGCCTTATATGTGTATTCTTAATGCACTTATAATGACTTCTACAACTCGCTATAAGGTCAGAACAGACGTCTTTCACTTTATATGTATCTATTTTGAGTACTCCGAATATACAAATATCAGTCATATACTACAGTCTACAACAGTAACATTACATGGATCAAATTTCTGTTCATCTGATGTTATTTGATCCCATTTTTTACATGTAAGTTATTCCATCTCAATATGATTGAGTACATTGACCTATTTTACTGCGTTTTTTTGGTTACATCCCAAATGGCACCCTATTCCCTACATAGTGCACTACTATAGGCCCTGATCAAAAGTAGTGCACTAAATAGGGAATAGGGTGCCATTTGGGAGCAACAGATAACTCACCAGGAAGATCTCTATAGCTCCCAGTATGTACATGGCAGCAGCGAAGGTTGTTCCCAGATAGAAACAGATTCCTACAGCCCCACCAAACTCAGCACCCAGGGAACGAGAGATCATGAAGTACGCCCCTCCGGCTATAACAGAGCAGAACAGAGTTAATATGGATGAAACTGGTCTGATGTCAGAATAGACTGACGGTGTGATAATTGGTTAATTTGTTATTAATGTAATTAACAATTACATTATCTTGTTAATGTCATGTTTATGTAACTGTTACAACTAAAGTGTTTTAAGTGTAACATTTAAGTTTGGATTCTCAATCTTCAACGCTTGTACTGTACCCTCACCTGGGACAACACCATTTGTAGCTATGGCACTCATGGATATGGCAGTGAGCATTGTCTGTAAAAGAGGAGAGAATATGAACACCATAAAATAAGGTCAGTCTTTGTGAGAGAGTTCTGGATGTTTTCTGTTGTGCCAATCAACCAATACGCTGAGCTCTTTATCCACATAATAAACACACTTAGCATTAGAGACATCACTTGTCATTGCACAACTGGACATAATTCATAAATCATATTGGAATGGTTGAGACATGAACCACAAATACATTACATTTCCTTTGGAGTAAACAGCAGGATATGTAAATTGATTGAAATGCTGTGGGTTTTATTCAGCCTAGTAATGTTAACTGGCAGACTGGCTGGTTACCCAGTTTTAACAAGGGGTTTGGCAAGTGGACAAGAACAGAGTGTCAATGGTCTTCTAACATTGCCAGACCGTGTGTATGTGTGTGTGTGTGTGTGTGTGCGTGCGTGCATGTGTGCATGTGAGTGTGCCTGTGTGTGTGTGTGCATCCACAATGTGTGTGTGTACTAACACATGAGCAGCACATGAGGACGATGAGGAATGACTGGACGATGCCGGCTGTGCCCACGATCCACGTTAGACGAAGGAACAGGATGACACCAAAGATGTTCTGTAGACAGGGCAGGTAGACTCCCATCAGGGTACCCATGTTGGGTGACTGCAGAGAGAGAGACATGAAGTGAGACAGAGACAGCGAGAGAGAGAGAGAGAGAGAGAGAGAGAGAGAGAGAGAGAGAGAGAGAGAGAGAGAGAGAGAGAGAGAGAGAGAGAGAGAGAGAGAGAGAGAGAGAGAGAGAGAGAGAGAGAGAGAGAGAGAGAGAGAGAGAGAACAGAGAGAGATAAAGAGAGAACAGACAGAGAGAGTGAGAGAGGAAGAGAAATTCACATTAACTATAATTGATATCTAACATCAATCAGGAAGGGTGCAGGAATCAAACATAAACAGCAACAGAAAGAAGACAGAAAACAGATGAGTGATAGCACTGCTGTAGTTTCCCATATTTGTGTGTGTAGTGTGTTTCAGTGTATTTCAGTGTGTATAGTGTGTTTCAGTGTCTATGTTTTTGTGTTTCTGTATATGGTATGTAGCACAGATAGACCCACAGGAAATAGCTAATTGACAAGAAGTATTGATCAGGTAAAATATTGATCAATTCTCACCAGGGGGCCCACAGGGCACAGCCTGTAACAAACAGGCACCAACACAACCCAAAGCACACGCATGCAAGCTCAGATCCAAACATGCGCAGAGACAGAGGGGGAGGGGTAGAGAGAGAGAGACTAAAGCCTGTTTGAATCTGAAAAGAAAGAGAGGTAGTTTTTCTCCAGTCTTTGTGACTTCTGACCTTTGGGGCCTTCCTGAGTGACGTCCCTGTGTTCTCGGCCTCCTCGTGCTCCCTGGCCCCCTGGGTAATGTTGGTGTAGTTGACCAGCCGGCTGAGGAGAGACGACACCTTGGGACGGATGTCCAACTCCTCCTGCAGGACAGGGACAGCAGGACAGGGAATAGTTAGAGGTGGGTGGGTACCTGATGTGTCTTTAGGGTGCTATAGCCAACAGTAAAAGGGTATTATAGTGCAGTGTAAGGAACTGAATCTGTGCCTGCACTGTATTTGTTGGAGGAGTGGTGGTCTATCTAGTGATCGATCAATCTAGGCAGTTGAGACTAGCAAATATTGATGTTAAAACATGTGACATGTTGTGTATAATCATGTCATGTATCAGTATCAGTGTCACTGAGAGCCAGTCTTAAAGTAACTGTCCAGTGAAAATCTCACTTTTAAAAGTCCATATTCTGTTAACTCATACCCAAAAAAATGTGTTGATTCATCCTATACTCCTATTTTGTGGCCAGAAACACCCACCTCAAACTTGGATCTCAAACAGACCGTTTCAAAAATGCTTGCCATTTCCTCATAGAGGATGATGTCATCCTCCTGAGGAGGATGAGCTGGCCATTCAGCGGTCTACTCGCATTAATATTTTTTATGACCGGTATACGCCCAAATCATTCTGTTGTTGGGGTATGCCCACACCATTCCAACACAAAAAAGCTGCTTTTTAACATAGGAAAACAATTTCACTCATATTGTAATTAATTATAGGTCATATTTCATAGAAATCTGGAAACACTGGACTGTTACTTTAAAAACAGAAGACTTGCTCACTGACCTCAAATAAGGCCAGGTTCCTGTCATAGAAATCAGTCCTCTTGACAGCATCTGCACTGCTGAGGAAAGGACTGTCCTCGTTGTGATTTCCATGGCCTGAAAAAAGAGATAGAAGTATAAATGTATAAGGTAGGCAAGGATAACATTTTCCCATTCAAATGTTTTCATCCAGTATCTTGTAAGATAAACAGGGGTTATTATAAAGTATGAAATGTGATAATGAGAGTGTCAGTTTGTGATCAGTTCCCATTCATGCATGTTGGTACTCTATTGTTAAACGGCAGTCTGTTTGTTTTCATATCAACCAACACATGTTGCAATATAAAAACACAGGAAATGACATTTGAGACAGATAAACTTTAGAGATATCTGTAGAAGTTGCAGGAAAAGGGAAGACTAATAATAACTACAGTACAATAGCCATCAAAACCATGCAACGATGCAACCATGTCAATAAAATAGGAAATGTTTCCACAGAAATACTGTCTCTCAATTCACATTTTTAAAAAGTTTCTCAAGAGCTGGCGTGCTGATCTATTGTACAGTATTTACGGTGCTGACAGTGATGAATCTCCAAGTTAGTTCCCACAGTCTGCCTACAACCTACAGTATGACATCACTGTCTGTTTCAGTCTCCCACTCCCACGTTCAAAGTAATCAATTCCAGCAGCTGCTATGTGAGGTATACGGTCACCAGAGACCTGCATCCTACAGTACTATACTGGCTTTAATATCTTTAGTATCAACAGAAAGCATATCAGGCACAGAGAAAATAGGAGGGAATTCACTCAAACCCTCTATTGCAAAATGTTTCAACCCATCATTGCCGATCAAGATTAATGTGATTTCAGTAAACAAGATTGAGCAATTGAGCGACTTCGCTTGCATCACAAGTTAGCATTCACCCAAAGATAAATTAATATCTAAACCTCATCCAGGCCAAAACTAAAATCAATCAATGTTAAATAGAGCAGAGATGACAAAGTTGCTAAGTAATTTGTCTCTGGTTTAAATTATGTTCTCTGTTTCTCTTGCTACATGAAGCTGAGACAGGATATGAGCCTGAGGATACTGGCATTGCACACAAAGCATCTGTGTGAATATGATAATACACGACACACACACACACACACACCATTCTATTTCTAGAAATTAGGATCCTGACCTTTGGATCATCAGAGAGCATGACCGGTCGTCGAGTCTCTTCAAACAACATTTGCATGCAGCCCAAATACTAACATCCTGAGCTACAGACAATTACCCAACTGCAGTATCCTACAAGTATGACTGAACACGAGACAAAAATGGCTTCTCTACTCACCTGTCTCCGGTACCACAGTGTTCAGTACCTCAGTGCTGCTGAGGGTGACCATGCTGCCACAGTGTGTGCAGAGAGCAGTGTACTGCGGTCTCTGGTTCGGGACATAGTCAGGCGCCATTCAGGACACACTGTCACACAGGGCAAACTGTCACTCACTGAGGGGCTTGGGCCAGAACACACAGCGTGAGATTGCATACACACACACACAAGTTGGGCGCATACACAGGAGCGAGTACACACAAGCACGCACGCAGGCACACACACACATATACACTGTGGGTTCTAGAGCAGACGCCAGAGCAAACACAGAGTAAGCATATGAAGATCTTAAAAGTATTTCACAACTATGTACAGCACATTGACATTACTATGGGCCATGATGGGCTTGTCATTGGATGCCAACAACGCATAATGGAATCTCAAAATGATATGCTGTGAAACATTCAGGAAAAATGTCCCACCTAATCATTAATAACGAGGGAGTCAACTCCTCGTACCGTTTCTGAGATTAGATGGGAATACATGTGTAAATACCTAACACTCACTCACTAGTATGATGTAATTGAAAATGGAGAGGGAAAGAGACAAGATCAAATCAATGCAAACACTGTCCTCTAGTGTCAGTTTGCAGTTAGTGCACGTGAGAACATTATTAAGACAGGAAGGATGTCACTGTACTGTTATGTGTTTGTGTTTGCATTGCAATGTGCATGCCATCATAGCGTCAGTTCTAAACAATGACCGAAGGACGCTGAACTTGTAAAACAACATATAATCCTTATCTCTCTCTCTGTACTGTTCGCTTATATGTTTCCAAATGTCTCTCTCTCTACCACAACACTCTCCTCAAGTCGGTCTTATTAAAAGGATGGAGGGTTTGGGAACGGGGTGCCGTTTGTAATGTTGAATGGTCCAGAGGGGGTTCTCCTCTTAATGACCTGACGCTGGATGCCTAATTAAAACAGATTAAAGATTAACAGGACTGTTATGAACAACATACAGAGAGTCCCCGAGTCCCACTGCGCTGAAAAGAACAGCACACAGGGATTTACGACGACAGGTCCCAACAAGTCAACGAACAAACGGTGCCTCCACAAAAATGCCTCTGAGCCACAAGATCAAACTACTGCCAACAAAGTGAGACAGACTGCCAACCCTGCCGAGCCTCCCGCCTCCTCCCGCCGTTCTGAACAGTTACCTCTGTCTGAACGCTTTGTTACTATTAGACAAGTCAGCACATTACTGACAGCACTCACTTTTGCTTTTTACAGAGATAAATAATATGACTACCCAAGTATCCAAAGCTATTCAGACCTATAATGAAGTTGTTTCATACGTGTTTGACTGAAGAGGTCTTTGAACTAGGCCTATTACTGTAAGTGTCAAAATATCACTGGTGTAGTGAAGTTACAGGCCAACTTACATCTGCAGAATGAATTATGGAAGATAATATAATTCTTTACTCTGTTTACTAGATCCATCAGCTTCTTTCTTTGTAATTTTACATTTAATATAAAGCAGAGACTATTAGCCAAGATATTAACAACTACCATATGCGGCACTGCTGACATTTGCAGATTCATTTTAAGCTTTAAACACACCAGTAAAACCACCACACATTTGGTTGCCATATTTTCAATGTGGTCCCATTCAAACAAAGGATACAGGAAAAGGCCAGTCCAAATGGTCTAGTAAGCCCAAGGGTGGGGCACCAATTGAGGCTGTGTCTTTTTGTGCAAAGGCCTATGATCAGTGCTGCTGTGTGCTACTGTAAAAACAGACCGATCCATAAAAAGAAAAGACCCCTGATAACCAACCACTAAGACCAAAGTGTTCCTGACCTGTTACTTACCTGTCAATCAATAAACAATCAATAGAAGAGCGGTGAAGTCCACCTAACAGAAACACAGGCTGTATCTGCTTGCTTATCTTCTCCCTGATATTTAAATATACAATGAACCAATACCCTAGACTAGAGTCTGATTAACACAGAACTATACACTAGACTAGAGTCTGACTGACACAGAACTATACCCTAGACTAGTTTGCATGACACAGAACTCTACCCTAGACTAGTCTGACTGACACAGAACTATACCTTTAGACTAGTTTGAATGACACAGAACAATACCCTGGACTAGTCTGAATGACAGAACAATACCCTGGACTAGTCTGAATGACAGAACAATACCCTGGACTAGTCTGAATGACACAGAACAATACCCTAGATAAGAGTCTGACTGACACAGAAACAATGTCCACATCCAACACAGTTGGCGACTTGCGACCTTGCTGGTCCCAGACAACGGTCAGAATCTTCTCATATCTAAGAAAGGCACAGTGAGCATCAGCATCAAAAGAACCCGATAGGCAAGATGTGCTGGACCCAGATTCACAAAACACTTCTTACACAAAAATGTAAGAAGCTTCTTAATAAAGAAAAAACGTTTGTAAGTGCAATTCCTCAACAATATCTTAAGATTTCATTTTTTTCTTACGAACTTCTCAAATATCTTCTTACGAACGTCTTAACGATCTTCTTAAGATGATTGCCACTAGGCAACCAATCTAGCTAGTAATGGCATTCAAGCTAGCATATTTCTTACTGAGATTACTGTTCTAAAACATGTTCTTGGGTTTTCAAACAATCAATGCTGAAACTTTCAGATGAAGTTTGTGAATGAATTAAACATGTTCAATTGCTTTCATTAGCTTATTCTCTCACTGAGTTTAAGACTAGGGTTTAGCTATCTTGGAATGAAACATGTTAAACAAGAAGAAATCCAAGAACATTATTTTCAAGAACCAAATGTCTTCGTAACTTTTTTCTTAGGAAGAAACATAGGAAGAAACTTGAGAACATTTCCAATAACTTTATTGAGGAATACACATTAAGTATAACTTAAGGAAAAATTGCACTTAAGAATACATTTCTTCTTAATAAGGTTTTGTGAATCTGGGCCCTAGACTCTGGAGTTGTGACTTTTCAGTGGCTAACCATTCATTTAACCAATAATGCAAAAGAAAGCAAGAAGACTTCAACATGTCAGCAATCACCAAAGCTGCTTATCCATGAAAAAAAAATTACTTTCTCAACCTATTAGCTCCTTCAGTATGAAAGCCTCTTTGCTAAACTTCTCCTTAATTGAACATTTAAGACTTTATTAAGCAGTAGAGAAGTCATGCAGCTTAGACCTCTCTATGGCTCTACCTCGTGTGGTTAGCTGGCAGAGATGCTATTCTGATTAGTGCTGTTCAAAGGCAATGTGTCCGTGTGTGTGAGAGAGAGAGTGTACATGTTTTCCTACATTATCAGGACCACAATGTCCTGACAAGTCACCACAATGTCCTGACAAAGTAGAAAAAAAGAAAAAAAAGTCTGGACTTTTTTATGTCCTGAATTTGTTCAAATGCTATTTTAGGCTTAAGGGTTAGGTTTAGGGTTTGGGGTTAAGGTTAGGGTTAAGGTTAGGGTTAGGTTAAGGGGTTAAGGCTCTTAGGGTTAGGGTTAGGTTAAGGGTTAGGGTTAGGGTTTGGGAAAATAGGATTTTGAATGGGAATCAAAAAGTCCTGAGAATTCACGAAAACAAAGCTGTGTGCGCGTGCATGCAAGCACAGATTCAAACGCACGCGAGATTGAATGCCTAAATGTGAGTGTGTGTATGTGAGTGAGCATTTGGGGGTGTGTAAGAACACTAGTCAGTTAGCTACAGTAGCTGTCAACACTGGTTGAACTCTCAACGAACACCAGGGTCCACAACAGAGATGCTGCTAACCTGCTACTGTACCAACCAACCAACACTAAGGTGGGTACACAACTATACTAGAGCCTTAGGCAGTTAAGTTACATTTGATTTGATAATACTGTGTATTGTATAATAACTTGGTGTTAGTTTGTCTAGCTCGTTTGAACTGATCCATGAGCCTCGTTATTGTTTTTGTTGTGTTACAATCTCCTTTTTTATTTAGCTAATATTTTTCATACTTTTTAACTCTGCATTGTTGGGAACGGGCTCGTAAGTAAGCATTTCACTGTAAAGACCACACCTGTTGTATTCGGCACATGTGACCAATAAACTTTGATTTGATTTGTCCTTACACATTTATAAAGGATGGTAAAGTGCTCAACTAAGTCCTTTTGAATATATACTTCATATTTCATAGTTAGAAATGTGTCTACTTAGTCACTGTCTGTACAATAATCGTACAAACAACAATGACTGACTGATAAAATGTTAGATTGTATTTAATGACTCTGGGGAAAAGAAGGGGAAGAAAAATTTGTCGTGCCAGTCCTGTTTGATATATTGTTTATCAGATTAATTTAATAAAATGAACTGCTTCGTTACCACTAATGGGGAAATTAAGTTGAGATTAAATTGAAAACTCAAAGTTGTACATGCTTATCATGCTTATCAGTGGGTTGGTTATACATTTCAAAGCACAGCCATCCAGTCTCTGTAGCTCTTTCAAGTACGCTATAGGCCACTCTTTCTCTGCTATGGAGATGAAGAAAGATTCTGATTAAGAGGACTGAAGTGACATTGTGGATCTTTTAGCCATTCGCTAAATAAATTATTCAATTACTGTCATCTAAAAAATAAAGACAGCTATATCCAAATTCACACAAGTAATATTCTTCAGAATTCTGAATGACTGAAGTATTTTTAATCCCAGTTTATTTTTCTTCAAGTGTTTCAGAACATCTTGAGCTACCTAGGAGAAAGTTATTTGAATGGACTGTTCCATTAGGTTGTTATTATCTCCCCTCCTACCATTCATTCCTTCAGAAACAACAGTGTTTTCTGCCACAACAATAGGCCGTCATTAACTACAGGTGTTTCTCATGAACAACAGCAGCAGCCCAGTAGAGCAGAGGAATGCTAGCCTGCTGTGCTGGGGCGCTGTGTGCTAGCTTTGATGTGCGCTAACGATGGCGAACGGACAGAGGCGTAGAAGGCGGGTGGTTAGAGTTACTGTCGGCTATGGTTAGGGTTAGTAGAAGGTGATTACAGCACAACAGTGAGGGGCAGAGGAGCACTGTACAGTACAGATGTAGGATCTTAATTTTCGCCAGCTACAGCAGAAAAATTATCCTGCAGCAACAGGAAATGTGAAATATTATGTGGATTATAATGAATGGACATTCTTGTAGGGGTTGATACATTCTTCTTTAGGGCAAATTTCAAAGTGGAAATTACAAACTTTTGAAAGCCTTTTTAAAACTCAAATACACTACAAGTTTGTATTTCCTGCAGTGCAGGAAAATTATCAGCAACAAAAGACATATCAAATTAAGATCCTACATCTGTACAAAGGAGGGGGGGCACCAATTGGAAAATCAAATGGACACAAAATTGGCAAGAATGGTGGGTTCAGAAACAGGGCACACAGAAACAGCAACAGGTGAACATTCTTTGGATACAGGTATAACAAGGCAAAGTGACAAATAAATACAACATAATTGCACATCAGGTCATGACTTCCTTCAGAGAGTTGTGCTAGGAAGGTGTGTTGTTTTTGTGCATGCTGTTAATTCCTCAAGTCAAGCTATCATACAATACAGTGACACTCTCCTGAAGACTTAGGCTTTGTCCCAAATGGCATCCTATTCCCTGCATAGTGCACTACTTTTGATCAGGGCCCAAAGGGTTCTGGTCAAAAGTAGTGCATTATATAGGGGATAAGGTGCCACTTGGGACGCAGACTTTGAGGACTGTTTGTCTTTCAACAGAAGCTAATACACCGTAGCAGCCCAATCAGGAGAGAGGGGATTCATTGTTACCGGGCAAGCTAGAGGCTGTGGAAAACACACAGTCATCCCCTACATAAAGGACTGCCAACTCCCACTTTAAAATAGCCCAGTGTTGTTGTTACATGTCTCTCATAGCTCTAACCCCAAGGGCTCTAGTAGAATAATACAGCTAACCCTACCCTAGCAGCAGTGCTATGCTATAGCCTCTCAGGGAGACAACTGTAGCTGTAGCTACTGGGGCTGTGTCCTAAATGGTACCATTTTCCCTATAATAGTACACTACTTTTGACCAGAGCCCTATGGGGTCCACAGGTTACTGTGTAAGCCGCTTGGGACAGCAGAGCAGAGTACACCCATTAACATTCTATAGGGCATTGTTTGTATGTCGTTTTGTCAGTCTAAAATCATATGTTTTAAATTTCTAAATGCAGGAGCTTAGTCACTCACCACTTCTATCAAAGGAAGCATTGATGTGATAAGAAGTAAAAAATTGCCTACAGATTTTGAGAAAATAACGGTTGTGAGAGAACATGGTGGTCCTCTGTAGCTCAGCTGGTAGAGCACGGCGCTTGTAACGCCAAGGTAGTGGGTTCGATCCCCGGGACCACCCATACACAAAAAAATAATGTATGCACGCATGACTGTAAGTCGCTTTGGATAAAAGCGTCTGCTAAATGGCATATTATTATTATTATAACATCATCATGTAACATGAATGTATAGGAGAAATGTATAGTGGAAAGTCCCCTCTTGTGAACATCAACACAGCCAACAAGCCATCCTCATTCTACTCCAAATCAGTAACTGACAGCGGTCTGCAAGCCATCCCTTACACTTCAGCTTCCCTTCATGATAAATTCTTCTGACTGACTCTTTTTCTGTCACTGGTCTCAGGGTTCAAATTAGCAGTCCAGCTGTCCAGAGCCCATCAGTCATCACTCATTCCACACACAAAGAATCAGCTGTCTGCAGGCTGTCTGCATTCTTATTGGCAGACTAAATAGCCTTGGTTTCTCAAATGACTGCCTCGCCTGGTTCATCAACTACTTCTCAGATAGAGTTCAATGTGTGAAATCGGAGGGCCTGTTGTCTGGACCTATGGCAGTCTCTATGGGGGTGCCACAGGGTTCAATTCCTGGGCCGACTCTTTTCTCCGTGTATATCAATGATGTCGCTCTTGCTGCTGGTGACTCTCAGATCCACCTCTACGCAGACGACACCATTTTGTATACATCTGGCCCTTTATTGGACACTGTGTTAACAAACCTCCAAACGAGCTTCAATGCCATACAACACTCCTTCAGTAGCCTCCAACTGCTCTTAAACACTAGTAAAACTAAATACATGCTCTTCAATCGAACGCTGCTGGCACCCGCCCACCCGACTAGAATCACCACTCTCGACGGGTCTGACCTAGAGTATGTGGACAACTACAAATACCTAGGTGTCTGGTTAGACTGTAAACTCTCCTTCCAGACTCACATTAAGAATCTCCAATTCAAAGTTAAATCTAGAATCGGCTTCCTATTTCGCAACAAAGCCTCCTTCACTCATGCTGCCAAACATGCCCTCGTAAAACTGACTATCCTACCGATCCTTGACTTCGGTGATGTCATTTACAAAATAGCCTCCAACACTCTACTCAGCAAATTGGAAGTAGTCTATCACAGTGCCATCCGTTTTGTCTCCAAAGCCCCATACACTACCCACCACTGTGACCTGTACGCTCTTGTTGGCTGGTCCTCACTACATGTTCGTCGTCAAACCCACTGGCTCCAGGCCATCTATAAATCACTGCTAGGCAAATCCCCGCCTTATCTTAGCTCATTGGTCACCATAGCAGCACCCACCCGTAGTCTGCGCTCCAGCAGGTATATCTCACTGGTCATTCCCAAAGCCAACACCTCCTTTGGCCGCCATTCCTTCCAGTTCTCTGCTGCCAATGACTGGAACGAATTGCAAAAATCTCTGAAGCTGGAGACTCTTATCTCCCTCACTAACTTTAAGCATCAGTTGTCAGAGCACCTTACCGATCACTGCACCTGTACACAGCCCATCTGAAATTAGCCCAACCAACTACCTCATCCCTATATTGTTATTTATTTTGCTCTTTTGCACCCCAGTATCTCTATTTGCACATAATCTCTTGCACATCTAGCATTCCAGTGTTAATACTAATTGTAATTATTTTGCACTATAGCCTATTTATTGCCTTACCTCCATAACTTGCTACATTTGCACACACTGTATATATATATTTTCTGTTGTATTTTATGACCTTATGTTTTTTTTACCCCATATGTAACTCTGTGTTGTTGTTTTTATCGCACTGCTTTGCTTTATCTTGGCCAGGTCGCAGTTGTAAATGAGAACTTGTTCTCAACTGGCTTACCTGGTTAAATAAAGGTGAAATAAAAAAAATAAAAATAAAAAAGTGTGTGTGTGTGTTAATCTCTATGAGGCTAAGCCTATCTATGAAGCATGATGGACAGTATGACAGGAATGGACACTATTCTCCTGAAGACAGGCTGGGCGGACCCAGGAAGGAAAACAATGCAGCATTCTCCAACTGATACTCCCCTTACGTAATCTACTGTTCTGTACTGTACAGTACAGTATGAGGCCAACTGTTGTCTGTATAGAAGACAAAACTACAGATTCCTACAATAGTAGATTACAGCAAGGCAATAATACTGTACGACATGATGATAATGCTGGTGCAGACATTCACTCAGACACACTCTCTCACACACATTCACTCAGACACACTCTCTCACACACATTCACTCAAACACACTATTCACACACACAAATTCTCACAACTAATTCAGTCATGTGGAAATGCGGAAATGTGTCCTTGCTAGATATTGTGCAGTGGATAAACTGAACTGATTGACTCCTAGCTAGCTACCACTCTAGTGGAAGGTTGCTCTGGTACAATGGCCACAGTGTGTAGTCCAGTCCAGACCAGCTCTGGAGAGAGCAGGGCCACCAGCCTGGAACAGAGTCAGCACTGTGACTGTGGCTGTCTCCCTCCTCTCCTCCACCCAACCATACCAGACCCACACAGCTCCTCCCTCCATCACACCATCTATTACTTCAACACCCTCTTCCCTCACTCCACCTCCCCCTCCTCTTCCTCCTTTTCCTACAAACACATACACAACACTCGACCCAAGAGAATAATATATATTTTTACTCCTTCCTAGTCATCTGTTTCCATCTCACTTCCTACATGTTATTCTCCCTGTCTCGATCTCTAAACAAGGCCAGAAGGAAATGGTGGCATAGGATGGAAGGCCAGTCAGGGGTAGTGTTTGGGTGCTTCATTACAAGGCAGCTCCCTTTTATTAAAGGTCTCCTTTCTCTCCCTCACACAACAGACTCACGCCTGGTCGGTTCCCATGTCAGCCTTGCATATCAGCAGTCTCATATAATCCTGCCCCGCGGCTACAAACTCCTCTCCTCTCCGCCTAGGAGTGGCTTATCCACTTTCTCGTACTTGATACAGAAGCGAAATGAGAAACTGAAAGAGGGACTAGAGTTAGATATACAGCCGAGATAGCGTGAGAGAAAGAAAAAGCTGTTTCTCACTGGTTTAACAGCCTGCTCAACCCCTGTGTGTGAAAATAAATCAACGCTTTGCACAAAGAGTGCTCCATCTTTTGTCAGATGGAACACTTAAGGCCTAAGCAGGGCTGGTCCCCCTGCCTCTACGCCCCCTCTACCCCCTCCTCCTCACCCCCCTCCTCCTCACCCCCCGCCCCTCCAATTATTTTCCCTTTGTCACCACAGACATATTTGGCATGAGGGGGCTCATGAGTCTGTCCTGAATGTCTGAAATCTCACGATAAAACCCCACAGAAAATTCCCTGAGCTGTCAAAAACAGGCTGGAAAACTGTCTGCCGGGAAAGGAAATCTGCCAGGTAGGTTGGAGGATTGCCATGGTAAACATACAACCAGCTGTTCTGTCCCAGCCAGCCCCCAGGACAATGTAAAGCATTCCCACAACTTCTCCTCAGGTCACACTCATAATAACACACTATAGAAAACATCTCATTAACTTCACACTTCTAGATAGTTCTCTTAGTAAATAGGACAACCTGCTTATAAAGAGTTGACGACAGTTGTCTGTCTGTTCTTCCAAGCAGTTCTTAGTTAACAAGACAACTATGTTGTTCTACTTTGTAAAGAGTTGAGAGGAACAGTTGTCTGTTGTCTGAGAAAGAGAGAGTGAGAGAAAGAGGGAGAGAGACTCACCATCAGAGCTGACAGTGTCTAGATGTCCAGGGTGTCCCCCCTGTCCTCCCTGTACTTTGTCTCTGTAGTCCACCCAGTTAATTCCTTCCAGACTGTCATAGTTGGACGTAGTGCTGTCCTCAACCGGTACCACTGTGAAATGGGGCATGTTTTCATCCGCTGGTTAGCCCCTGACACTAATAATCCCCAGTATCTCCAGATAGGCTTCCAGCAGCTAGCGGTTAGCGCTGTCCTGCCAGCCTTGATCAGCCAGTTGAACTCCCAGTCAGTCCTACTAATCTCAGCAGCATTCCACTACCCTGCGCTCACTTCCTCTGAGCACATTACCATACCATGGCCCTGCCCCCTCTACCAGCCCCTGCACCGACCAGGCCGGCCTCCTGGGCTGCTTGTGTGAATAAAAGAGGTGCTACCTGTCATGTAGCCTGGGATACTCAGTCTGGCAGAGGAGAGGAGAGGAGTCAGAGAATCAGTCGGCACCACTGACTCATATCATATCCTCAGTGGTCATATACTGAGAGAGAAGGAGAAAAAGGGGACAGCAGGGAGACCCATTCCATGGCCATGTTGCTCATTGACTCTCTCCACACTGAACACTGTCTCTCTCTCTCTCTCACACACACACACACACACACACACACACACACACACACACACACACACACACACACACACACACACACACACACACACACACACACACACACAGTCAGACAAACAGTCCTCTGTGTATGTGGGCCTTTCCCAAAACACACACACAACTCTGCGACGTGGCAGTCTGGAAAATAATCAAATAAACCACGTGTGTGTGTGAGAGAGAGAGCGAGAGAGAGAGCGAGAGAGAAAGAGAGATAAAAAGAGAGACGAGAGAGAGAGAGAGAGAGAGAGAGAGAGAGAGAGAGAGAGAGAGAGAGAGAGAGAGAGAGAGAGAGAGAGAGAGAGAGAGAGAGAGAGAGGAGTGAGAGAGAGAGAGAGAGAGGGAGTGAGAGAGGGTGTAATACAGCCCCTGCGTTTGGCGTAAGCAGAGGAAAATATGACACAGTGAACAACCCAACTCTCCCCCTCTTATTCCTACAAACAACATCATGCTGATGTCATCTCAGCCTTTGACCTGAGGAACAGACAGCAACATCCTCTTTATTCCTAAACTGTATAGGCCTACGATATAAATTATTCTGCTTTCCTTTTAGGCATTATAGCTGTAATACAATACAGTACAATTATACAGTACAATTATACAGTAAAATAAACATGAACAGAATATTTGCAACAGAATCTTTACAGCGTCTTTACCACAACGACCCAACCCAAAGCATCAGTAATAGACTGCAGCTGGAAGAAAAACCTCATGCCCTTTCTTGTCCTTGGCACACCTCTTTGTTTTTCCAACCCTACCTTAAATTTAGTAAGCTTTACCCTACGGGCTTTACCCTATTCCACGGTAACAGAGTGATGCTGAGACTCAGATTTTTCACTTTAAAATGTATGTCAAACAAAAACCAATGATTGCAAAGTTTAACAAACTATACAACTCTATGCACAAAGACTACATTTAACAATTTCCACAGAACATTTTACAAAAACACATTTACTTGAAGAACAGCGCAGATGCAAAGTTTGGTAACAGAATGACAGTTTGTACTGTTTGTTGCCAAACTTTGCATCTGCACTGTTCCTCAAGTAAATGTGTTTTTGTAAACCTTTCTGTGGAAATTGTTAAAAGTAGTTCTTATGCATAGAATTGTATAGTTTGTTTAACTTTGCAATAATTATTTTTTTGTTTGACATATACTGTATGTTAAAGTGAACTGTAGGGTACTGTGACATTAAAGTAACAATGTAAATTATAGGCGAGAGAATGTAGGCCTACTGTAAATATAAATTGCCTATTAAATGAATTTTGAGCCATAATCCAGAACAAGCCATTTTAGTTGTGAGTTTCAGGGCATCTTTTTAAGATATCATGGGAACTAACCATAAATAACTTCTTCTCTTTCCTTCCCTCTTTCCCTGAAAACCAGAAGTCCCCAGAAAGACAGATCAGAGGGCCTACAGCAGCCTGTAATTACAGAGGCCCATTAAAGGTCCTATTTTAAGCTCTACTCTCCTGCTCTATTTGGACTTCAGGGGCCTCTGTAGACAACGGTTTAGATATTTCCTCCCTATCTTATTGCAGAACAGCCAAAACTGACAGACTGTTTTCAGTTTATGGTTCACAGTTTAATGACTGTGTTTGGAAATGAAACAGAGTCTGACTTTCTTGCGTAATCCAGGCAATGTAGGCAATGTCACATATCGTACTTTGGCCTGCCTAGTAACGGTAACAATAATAAGCAGAATAGTTTAATATACACTACATTATGTCTTGAAGTTCAATTCAGTAAAACATAATCAGTTTTGACAGGCCTTTTTGTGTCAAAATATCAGACCTGGGTCCAAATACTATTTCAAATATCTCAATTACTTTCACATACATTCAAAGTAAGTATTCAGATATATTTTATTTGACAATACAAGTAGTTGAACATTTTAATGTATTTGGAAATACACTTGGAAAGTATTTGAAATACTTAAATACACTGATTCAAATACACTCCCATGTACAGTGAGGGAAAAAAGTATTTGATCCCCTGCTGATTTTGTACGTTTGCCCACTGACAAAGAAATGATCAGTCTATAATTTTAATGGTAGGTTTATTTGAACAGTGAGAGACAGAATAACATCAAAAAAATACAGAAAACCGCATGTCAAAAATGTTATAAATTAATTTGCATTTTAATGAGGGAAATAAGTATTTGACCCCCTCTCAATCAGAAAGATTTCTGGCTCCCAGGTGTCTTTTATACAGGTAACGAGCTGAGATTAGGAGCACACTCTTAAAGGGAGTGCTCCTAATCTCAGCTTGTTACCTGTAAAAAAGACACCTGTCCACAGAA
Source organism: Coregonus lavaretus (assembly GCF_964263955.1). Lineage (NCBI taxonomy): Eukaryota > Metazoa > Chordata > Actinopteri > Salmoniformes > Salmonidae > Coregonus > Coregonus lavaretus. The sequence continues at coordinate 61,291 of NW_028157169.1, read as the reverse complement.
GCTATCAATCAATCAGATTCCAAACTCTCCACCATGGCCAATACCAAAGAGCTCTCCAAGGATGTCAGGGACAAGATTGTAGACCTACACATGGCTGGAAAGGCTACAAGACCATCGCCAAGCAGCTTGGTGAGAAGGTGACAACAGTCGGTGCGATTATTCGCAAATGGAAGAAACACAAAATAACTGTCAATCTCCCTCGACCTGGGGCTCCATGCAAGATCTCACCTCGTGGAGTTGCAATGATCATGAGAACGGTGAGGAATCAGCCCAGAACTACACGGGAGGATCTTGTCAATGATCTCAAGGCAGCTGGGACCATAGTCACCAAGAAAACAACTGGTAACACACTACGCCGTGAAGGACTGAAATCCTGCAGCGCCCGCAAGGTCCCCCTGCTCAAGAAAGCACATATACATGTCCGTCTGAAGTTTGCCAATGAACATCTGAATGATTCAGAGGAGAACTGGGTGAAAGTGTTGTGGTCAGGTGAGACCAAAATCGAGCTCTTTGGCATCAACTCAACTCGCCGTGTTTGGAGGAGGAGGAATGCTGCCTATGACCCCAAGAACACCATCCCCACCGTCAAACATGGAGGTGGAAACATTATGCTTTGGCTGTGTTTTTCTGCTAAGGGGACAGGACAACTTCACCGCATCAAAGGGACGATGGACGGGGCCATGTACCGTCAAATCTTGGGTGAGAACCTCCTTCCCTCAGCCAGGGCATTGAAAATGGGTCGTGGATGGGTATTCCAGCATGACAATGACCCAAAACACACGGCCAAGGCAACAAAGGAGTGTCTCAAGAAGAAGCACATTAAGGTCCTGGAGTGGCCTAGCCAGTCTCCAGACCTTAATCCCATAGAAAATCTGTGGAGGGAGCTGAAGGTTCGAGTTGCCAAACGTCAGCCTCGAAACCTTAATGACTTGGAGAAGATCTGCAAGAGGAGTGGGACAAAATCCCTCCTGAGATGTGTGCAAACCTGGTGGCCAACTACAAGAAACGTCTGACCTCTGTGATTGCCAACAAGTGTTTTGCCACCAAGTACTAAGTCATGTTTTACAGAGGGGTCAAATACTTATTTCCCTCATTAAAATACAAATCAATTTATAACATTTTTGACATGCGTTTTTCTGGATTTTTGTTGTTGTTATTCTGTCTCTCACTGTTCAAATAAACCTACCATTAAAATTATAGACTGATCATTTCTTTGTCAGTGGGCAAACGTACAAAATCAGCAGGGGATCAAATACTTTTTTTCCCTCACTGTAGGTATTTGAAAATAGTATTTGAAAATCCTGTCAAATACAATTTGAATCCTCAAATAAAAGTACTTGTTTTAGGCTGTGTATTAGAACATATTTTAAATACCAGATACTCAATTACATATTTATTTGAACCAAGGTCTGCAAAATATACATTGACAAAAAATTACTCTGAATGAAAGCGGTGGTCCTTTGTTGAACATTCGGTAGCACTTTATATTACAGCACGGAATAAAGTGATTACATGGTAACAGTATGGTAACAAGTTATAGTTACTCACAATTAATTCATTCAGTAGTATTACCCAGACCTCTAAACTAATCGTCACCTCTGTCTTCCCAGCTCCACATCAAACATTTCCCAGTTCTTCACCCAGACAGACTCTCTCTCCAGTCTCCACAGACAGACTCTCTCTCCAGTCTCCACTGACAGACTCTCTCTCCAGTCTCCACTGACAGACTCTCTCTCCAGTCTCCACTGACAGAAGCCTTTGACGTACTAGAGGAGAGGTTTTTCCTAACTACTCGCCTACGTTGCGTTTACCATGCCTGTCTTGGAGTGTAATTGCCACCGGGATGCCAGGGGAAGGCCATATAAGGCTTTGCCCCTGACTGCCCAGCCTCAGCCCCAGCCTGCTGAGGCCTAACCCCAGCCCCAGCCCCAGCCCCTGCTCCAGCCCCAGCCCCTGCTCCAGCCCTAGCCCCTGCTCTAGCCCCTGCTCCCAGGCACAACCCCAGCCTCAGCCCACTGCTCACTGTGTACTGCACATGTCAAACACATTCCACAGAGGGCTGAGTGTCTGCGGGTTTTCACTCCTTCCTTGTACTTGATTGATGAATTAAGGTCACTAATTAGTAAGCAACTCCCCTCACCTGGTTGTCTATGTCTTAATTGAAAGGAAAAACCAGTAGACACTAGACCCTCCATGGAATGAGTTTGACACCCCTGGTGTATGGTAAGTGCAGCATCAGTGAACACTAGGCAGCCAAGCAGCCAGGGCCAGACACACTCAGCTCTCCCACTCACAGTGACCCAGTCATGGGGAAAGAGAGCCAGTGGGCTGGAGTAAGCAGTTCCTGTAAACAGGAGGCCCATCAGGGTCAGCTTGTGTACAGACATTCACAGCAGGAAGTGACTTGACTAAAGGAGCTGCTGGACATAGTTCTCCGCTACACAATCTCCTTTGTATAGACCTAGTGTGGCATTTCCTCAGGGTAGGGCAGAGCTATGAATCAAGTGTGCTGTGGTGCAGATCAGGGGGTTTGAGCAAGCCCACAGTACATTGATGGTTAGAGTGCAATCAGAAGCTTTGAACAAGCAGCAAAGGCATATGTGGGAGATAATTGATCACACACAAAATCATACTCTCGACACAATTTACTTTCACCTTTACTCACCTTTCTACATTTGATTTGGCAGACCCAAAAGCTCTTGGTATGTTGGCTGTGTCATCTTCTAGTGCCCTCTTTTGGATAAATAACAAAGTACAGTACCTTGACAATCATGAATGAATTCTGTGCTTGACAGACATGTCTGAAGAAAGGCCCATACTAAAACAATCTATTGCCTTTAGACAACAAAGGCTTTTGTTAAAGATAAAACTAACCCCGGGAATTATGTCATACAACTGACACTACCAACTGAGAAGCAAACTTCAAGCAACGTTTACCATGAGGTGAGACTAAAAACCACCTGTTCTGAACACACAAGGCTACAAGCCAGCGGGCAAATCTATTCAAAGTGGTCAAAAGCGTTTCTTCCCCAATAGGACTTCTACATCATTAACAGTAAGCCTAGATGTCAATCGGTGTTTAGTGTAAATCCCATGTCACAATTTTGAGTTAAAGATGCAGTCTGGGATCTTAAGCACAACACATTTGTAACATATTGTACGAATTGGATTCCTAACATATTATACGAATTGCAAAAAAAATTAAACAACATATCATACGAAATGGATGACGTAATACACAACTGGATGACGTAGTACCCAAAAAACGGGGACCCATTTTGGCTCGTGAGCACCACTTTCAAAACTACTGTCTGAAATTATACAAAAGTTCTAGAGTATCACTTTAATGTTTGTCACGGTTTCGGCCGAGGCTGCTCCTTCTCCTTGTTCGGGCAGGCTTCGGCGGTCGTCGTCCCCGGAGTACTAGCTGCCACCGTTCGTTGTGTCTGTGTGTGTTTGGTTTGGTCTGATTTGTTACACCTGTTGCTCATTTCGTCTTGATTATGTGTCCTTTAAGTTCTCGTTGTTTCTGTCTTGTGGTTGTGTGTAGTTGTTCTATGTCAGCAGGTGTTGCCAGTCAGTTTGTGCTCTATGTTATTAGAGAGTCTGCACGTTGTGCGTTTGTTGTACTTTTACGCTGAGTGCGTTTATTTTTCCCTTGTTCAACCGGCTCTGTTTATAGCCGTTGTTTCTGTGGACTTTATTAAAGTGTTTTTGGACTTACATCTGCATCCTGCAATTGATTCCACACCACACCTACGCCCGGCCTTGACAGAACTACACACCATTTATGGAATCAGCAGGAGCAGCAGCAGCAACCGAGTCATGGGAGGAGCGCGTCCGCGGACAGGATGACAGGATAGCCCAGATCACCAACGCATTACAAGGAGTAATGAATACCCTGCATCGCCTGGAGACCAGTTGGGCACCCACGCCTCCTCCCACAGTACCACCAGCACCGGTCAGTCCCTTAGTCCACGCTCCGGAACCCAGTGGGATTCGGCTCTCGCTCCCGAGGGCGTATGATGGTACCGCTGCCGGGTGTCAAGGTTTCCTCCTACAAGTAGAACTCTACCTCGCCACCGTACACCCGGTGCCCTCGGGACACGAGAGCGTTTCCGCCCTCATCTCCTGTCTCACCGGCAAGGCTTTGGAGTGGGCCAACGCCGAATGGAGGAGAATAGACCCCGCGACGATCACCTATGCGGAGTTCTCCCGTCGCTTCAGGGCTGTATTCGACCATCCACCTGAGGGGAAGGCGGCGGGAGAACGTCTATTCTACCTCCGACAGGGGAAGAGGAGCGCACAGGATTTTGCACTGGAGTTCCGGACTCTAGCGGCAGACGCAGGGTGGAATGAGCGGGCCCTCATAGACCACTTCCGCTGCAGCCTACGGGAGGACGTCCGTCGTGAGTTGGCCTGCAGGGACACCACCCTCACGTTTGACCAGTTAGTTGACATGGCCATTCGCCTCGACACCCTGTTGGCCACCCGCGGACGTCCTGAGTGGGGGTCGTCCATTCCACCCTCCAGCACCTCCGAGCCTAGTCCTATGGAGCTCGGGGGTGCTGGCGCTAGAGAGGAGAGGAGAAGGAGCCCCAGGGGAACCAACCCCTGTACCTACTGTGGCCGTGGAGGACACACTGCGGCCAGGTGCTGGGGGGGGTCTCCTAGGGGGAGAGACGGCAGGCCACGCTCTGGGGAGTCCCTCCAGGTGAGTAGGCGCCCCACTTACCCAGAGCTCTCTGTTGATCACCTAACCATACCTGTTTGCTTCCCACAGGTTGCACCTCATTCCCAGCATAAGGCGCTAGTAGATTCAGGCGCAGCTGGGAATTTTATAGATCGGCGATTTTGTGCTGAGTTAGGGATTCCCCTCCTTCCAGTCAGTAGTCCCTTCCCTGTACATGCTTTAGATAGCCGTCCGTTGGGATCGGGGTTGATTAGGGAGGTCACAGCTCCACTTAGGATGGGGATGCAGGAGGGTCATGAGGAGACTATTCAGCTATATCTTATAGACTCTCCTGCGTATCCGGTGGTGCTGGGGCTTCCCTGGTTGATTACTCATAATCCCTCTATTTCGTGGCAACAGAGGGTTCTCAAGGAGTGGTCTGTCCAGTGTGTAGGGCGATGTCTGGGCGTTTCCGTAGGGGCGACCTCGGTGGAAAGTCCAAACGAACTGCCGGCATTGCACATTCCCCCCGAGTATGAGGATTTAGCAATTGTGTTTAGTAAAGCGAAGGCGACGCAATTGCCACCACATAGACGGGGGGATTGTGCGATAGACCTCCAGGTAGGAGCTGCGCTTCCACGGAGCCATGTGTATCCTCTGTCTCAAGAGGAGAAGAGAGCTATGGAGACTTACATAGCCGAGTCTCTGAGACAGGGATACATACGGCCCTCCACTTCCCCTGCGTCCTCGAGTTTCTTTTTTGTGAAGAAAAAGGATGGAGGTTTGCGCCCGTGTATTGATTACCGCAGTCTCAATCAGATTACTGTGAAATACAGTTATCCACTCCCTCTGATTGCGACTATGACGGAGTCTTTACACGGGGCGCGTTTCTTCACAAAATTGGATCTCAGGAGCGCATACAACTTGGTGCGTATTAGGGAGGGAGACGAATGGAAGACAGCATTTAGTACCACCTCGGGTCATTACGAGTATCTCGTCATGCCATACGGGTTAATGAATGCTCCTTCAGTCTTCCAATCCTTCGTTGATGAGATCTTCCGGGATATGCAGGGAGTGGTCGTGTACATTGACGACATTCTAGTGTATTCTTCTACCCGAGCCGAGCATGTAGCCCTGGTGCGCCGAGTATTGAGGAGATTGTTGGAGCATGATCTGTATGTCAAGGCAGAGAAATGTCTGTTTTTCCAGGAGTCTGTCTCCTTTTTGGGTTATCAGTTGTCTGCGTCAGGGGTTAAGATGGAGGTTGACCGTGTGTCGGCCGTGCGTAATTGGCAAACTCCAACTACTGTTAAAGAGGTGCAGCGGTTCTTGGGTTTTGCGAATTACTACAGGAGGTTTATCTGGGGTTTTGGACAGGTGGCAGCTCCCATAACGTCTCTACTAAAGGGAGGTCCGGTGCGCTTGCAGTGGTCTGCTGAGGCGGATAGGGCTTTTGGGAGACTGAAGGACCTGTTTACCTCGGCGCCGGTGTTGGCGCATCCGGATCCCGCACTCCCATTCCAGGTCGAGGTAGACGCGTCTGAAGCCGGTATAGGGGCCGTGCTCTCGCAACGATCTGGCACGCCCCTGAAACTCTGCCCCTGTGCTTTTTACTCTAAAAAGCTCAGTCCGGCGGAGCGAAATTATGACGTGGGGGACGGGGAGCTGCTAGCCGTGGTCCAGGCCCTAAAGGTGTGGAGGCATTGGATAGAGGGGGCTCAACACCCTTTCCTCATTTTGACAGACCACCGAAACCTGGAGTACATCCGGGCAGCTAGGAGACTGAACCCTCGCCAGGCCAGGTGGAATATGTTTCTGGCCCGGTTCGTTTTTAAGATCACGTACATCCCTGGGTCCCAGAATGGTAAGGCAGATGCTCTGTCCCGGCGGTATGACACGGAGGAGAGGTCCGTTGAGCCCACGCCCATACTCCCGCCGTCTTGCCTGGTGGCACCGGTGGTGTGGGAGGTCGATTCCGAAATCGAGCGGGCGTTGCGTACCGATCCTAGCCCTCCACAGTGTCCTGTGGGTCGGACGTACGTGCCGTTCGAGGTTCGGGATCGACTTATATATTGGGCTCACACGTCACCCTCCTCTGGACATCCAGGGATTGGCCGGACGGTGCACTGCCTTAGCACTAAGTACTGGTGGCCAACGTTAGCCAGGGATGTGAGGGTTTATGTTTCCTCCTGTTCGGTATGTGCCCAGTGTAAGGCACCCAGACATTTGCCCAGGGGTAAGTTACAACCCCTGCCCATTCCACAACGACCCTGGTCTCACCTCTCGGTGGATTTCGTTACTGATCTTCCCCTCTCCCAGGGAAATACCACCATCCTGGTCGTTGTGGATCGGTTCTCGAAGGCCTGTCGTCTCCTTCCCATGCCGGGTCTTCCCACTGCCCTACAGACCGCTGAGGCACTATTCACTCACGTCTTCCGGCATTACGGGGTACCCGAGGATATAGTGTCTGATCGAGGCCCCCAGTTTACCTCTCGAGTCTGGAGAGCGTTCATGGAGCGCTTGGGGGTCTCGGTGAGCCTTACCTCAGGGGTACCACCCGGAGAGCAATGGGCAGGTTGAACGAGTAAACCAGGATGTGGGTAGGTTTCTGAGGTCGTATTGCCAGGGCCGGCCGGAGGAGTGGGCGAGATATGTTCCCTGGGCCGAGATGGCACAGAACTCTCTCCGCCACTCCTCCACTAAACTAACCCCTTTTCAGTGTGTGTTATGGTACCAGCCGGTTCTGGCACCTTGGCATGAGAGCCAGATCGAGGCCCCTGCGGTGGATGAGTGGGTGCGGCGCTCGGAGGAGACGTGGAACGCTGCTCACGTACATCTGCAGCGGGCCATCCGTCGACACAAGGCGAGCGCCGATCTCCACCGCAGTGAGGGACCGGTGTGCGCACCGGGAGATCGAGTCTGGCTCTCGACCAGAAACCTGCCCCTCCGCCTGCCCTGCCGGAAGCTGGGTCGGCGGTTTGTGGGGCCTTTTAAAGTCCTGAGGAGGTTGAACGAGGTGTGTTACAGATTACAACTTCCTATTGAGTATAAGAATATTAACCCCTTGTTCCATGTGTCTCTCCTCAGGCCGGTGGTAGCTGGTCCACTCCAGGAGTGTGAGATAGCAGAGACTCCTCCGCCCCCGCTGGACATCGAGGGGGCTCCGGCGTACACAGTTCGGTCCATCCTGGATTCGAGACGCCGGATGGGGGGTCTCCAATATCTCGTGGAGTGGGAGGGGTACGGTCCGGAGGAGCGGTGCTGGGTGCCGAGGAGAGATATCTTAGACCCGTCTCTTCTGACTGAGTTCCATCGTGGTCATCCCACGCGCCCTGCTCCGCGTCCTCCTGGTCGTCCCCGAGGCCGGGGTCGGCGCACGGCTGGAGCCGCGCGTCAAGGGGGGGGGGGGGGGGGGGTACTGTCACTGTTTCGGCCGAGGCTGCTCCTTCTCCTTGTTCGGGCAGGCTTCGGCGGTCGTCGTCCCCGGAGTACTAGCTGCCACCGTTCGTTGTGTCTGTGTGTGTTTGGTTTGGTCTGATTTGTTACACCTGTTGTTCATTTCGTCTTGATTATGTGTCCTTTAAGTTCTCGTTGTTTCTGTCTTGTGGTTGTGTGTAGTTGTTCTATGTCAGCAGGTGTTGCCAGTCAGTTTGTGCTCTATGCTATTAGAAAGTCCGCACGTTGTGCGTTTGTTGTACTTTTACGCTGAGTGCGTTTATTTTTCCCTTGTTCAACCGGCTCTGTTTATAGCCGTTGTTTCTGTGGACTTTATTAAAGTGTTTTTGGACTTACATCTGCATCCTGCAATTGATTCCACACCACACCTACGCCCGGCCTTGACAATGTTATGTGAGCGTTACTAACCCATTGATCAAAATGTTGTTCATTGTTGTTCTGGCCATTCTCCACTCCGACTCCTAATTGGTCAATGGTCACTGCGGGCATAGGGAGGATCTCAACTGCATACTCCTCGAGTCCTCTCTACTTGCCTCCTTCTCAAAACCCATTGGAGGAGAAGGTCAGAGGTGAGGGACCTCTGGCTTTCTCATCCAATGGGTTTTGAGAAGGAGACGAGGATAAAGGAAAGAGAACAAGAGGAGCATGCAATTGAGATATTCCCATGGGATACTGCCAGAGCAATAAACAGGTGCGTAGTTCTAAATTTACCACTAGATGGAGGCATTTACATACATTTTATCATGTTAAAACCACGTGTCTGTTAGAGAAGAAATGGTTTACTCGCTCAATCACAGAGTATCTTTGACTGAACATGTCTAGTAGTTAGATAGTAATATTTCATTGAACTAGTAAATCTGGGACTTTTAAGATTAACTTGCCAATATGACAAATAACGCTCCTCCTTGCCATTACAAAGCAGTGCAGACAGGAGCTGACAATGAACAACAGATGGAAATTATAGTGTTAGCCAGTATTAATATGTTTCACGAGATCTAATTCAGAGAAGAGTTGTTGATAACATAACACAGCCTGGAGAATAAATTATGCAAAAGATGAAGGATTGGGAATCTAGGAGAGGTCTAAATGTCACTGGATCATATTGGTTCTCATTGTTTTCTTAAATTAAATGGAACCTATATTTCAGCATACAACACATAAGAGAATATCATGACAAAAGTAACACGTCTACATCATAGCTGTGATTTATCAGTTGGTAACTGTCGACATGATGTCTGTTGCCCTAGATCGATGCATGAAGAATGTCTACTACCCAGATGCAATTTCTCTATCTCTCTCTCACACACACACACACACACACACACACACACCTCCAGATGAATGATGGGGACCAGGGCACTTCATTAAAAGCCTGCTGTTAGACAGACCGTGATTGCCAGCTGTGATTTCCACCTTCAATTGGTTTTAACCTTTTCAAATGTACAGAGCCCATTTAATTTTAATCACAATTGATGAGATGGCATAGAAATTAATTAAGTCACATTGTTGTTGTCTTGTCTGGTGTTGTTTTTCTCCTGCTCCATCTCTCTCTCTCTCACTCTCTATCTCTCTTTCTCACTCTGTTCTGCATCCATTCCAACCTGTCTGGTTAGATTGCAGGCGATCAGTGTTTGTAATCAGGTTTGGTCTCCTCTCCTGTAGAGCTGTGGCTGGTCATTGGGGCTGTGGCTGGACCGAGCGGTCAGACAGATGAGAGGCCTCAGTGCTGGCCAGAGCCATAAAGAAAAGGTCATCCCAGACAGCAACAACAGGCTAATTGACACGCTGCAATTGAATGGCTTTTATTTATCTCATCATGAAGGTATGAGACGTCAGATGTGTGTGTGTTCTCATTTGTGCCGACGGCTCTATAATACAGACAACAAACACTGAAAGATGAACTTATGTGTGTTTCATGCTTTTCTTGCCACATAGTGCCCTCTAAGCTCATCACTAAGCTAAGGATCCTGGGACTAAACACCTCCCTCTGCAACTGGATCCTGGACTTCCTGACGGGCCGCCCCCAGGTGGTAAGGGTAGGTAACAACACATCTGCCACACTGATCCTCAACACGGGGGCCCCTCAGGGGTGCGTGCTCAGTCCTCTCCTGTACTCTGTTCACCCATGACTGCATGGCCAGGCACGACTCCAACACCATCATTAAGTTTGCCGACGACACAACAGTGGTAGGCCTGATCACCGACAACGATGAGACAGCCTATAGGGAGGAGGTCAGAGACCTGGCCGTGTGGTGCCAGGACAACAACCTCTCCCTCAACGTGACCAAGACAAAGGAGATGATTGTGGACTACAGGAAAAATAAGAGGACTAAGCACGCCCCCATTCTCATCGACGGGGCTGTAGTGGAACAGGTTGAGAGCTTCAAGTTCCTTGGTGTCCACATCACCAACGAACTATCATGGTCCAAACACACCAAGACAGTCGTGAAGAGGGCACGACAAAGCCTATTCCCCCTCAGGAGACTGAAAAGATTTGGCATGGGTCCTCAGATCCTCAAAAAATTCTACAGCTGCACCATCGAGAGCATCCTGACTGGTTGCATCACCGCCTGGTATGGCAACTGCTTGGCCTCCGACCGCAAGGCACTACAGCTTCCTGCCATCCAGGACCTCTATACCAGGCGGTGTCAGAGGAAGGCCCTCAAAATTGTCAAAGACTCCAGCCACCCTAGTCATAGACTGTTCTCTCTGCTGCCGCACGGCAAGCGGTACCGGAGCGCCAAGTCTAGGTCCAAAAGACTTCTCAACAGCTTCTACCCCCAAGCCATAAGACTCCTGAACAGCTAATCATGGCTACCCGGACTATTTGCACTGCCCCCCCACCCCATCCTTTTTACGCTGCTGCTACTCTGTTAATTATTTATGCATAGTCACTTTAACTCTACCCACATGTACATATTACCTCAACTAGCCGGTGCCCCCGCACATTGACTCTGCAACGGTACCCCCCTGTATATATAGCCTCCCTACTGTTACTTTATTTTACTTCTGCTCTTTTTTTTCTCAACACTTTTTTTGTTGTTGTTTTATTTTTACTTTTTTTGTTAAAAATAAATGCACTGTTGGTTAAGGGCTGTAAGTAAGCATTTCACTGTAATGTCTGCACCTGTTGTATTCGGCGCATGTGACCAATAACATTTGATTTGATTTGATTTGATTTAGAGGTTCCCACTAAGAATATATGTGCAGAGTGGCTCTCAATCAATGTAGATGGATGGTATACACTGTAAGTAGTAGGACTCTCCCTTGATTGTAAAAGACAGTGACCAAGTGTCTATCTGAGTGTATACACGTGTTGATTCATGTATTGATATTTAAGATTGATAGTAGGAGGTGCTGTACATCTATGCCCCCTTGCAGAGTCCACCCCCCCCCCCCCAGTCAGGCATTGCACAAAAAGGTGTGACATAGAGTCACCAAAAAAATTATTGGCCCCCTTGATGAAGATGAGCAAAAAATACTGTACAAAATAAATATTACAAATACTGAGCTATATTGTATGCTCAACAAACATTCAAAAATGATATACATTTTTACTAATACAATTGCTCCGGAAATAGATTTTGTTTAACCAAAAACGTAATACAAAAATTATCTAAAATATTTTTGGGAGCATTCAAAACATTAAGAACACCTGCTGTTTTCATGACAGCCTTTTTTTTCTCCAATAATTGTGGAGTTGACTGTATCTGTAGGGTCTTCTTGCTCTTCCAGCTGACACCCAGTCACCCTTGGCTGTAGCATGGCTGACCCTGGCACAGTTCCCCCAGTTTACTGTTTAGCCCCCTGGGAGTGTCAGGGAGTGCCTCAACACCACATTGTTAGCATTTCCTAGTTCCTCCAGTTAGCTTAAACTGCCAGATGAAACTTTGTTGATTTTCTCAATTATATTGCTTTCTCCGAAAGTTTGACGGTTTTCTAGAATAATAACAAAGTTCTGGGCAAAGAAAAACATTTTGGGAGAAAGTTTTGAACATCAATGGCCAACCAACCGATATTTGGTTGTGCACGTTTGTTTTCCAACTCATTGTATAATTTCACATCCCTGGGATGGAGTGTGTGTGATTTGCTTCCAGACATCTGTTTGGAGCGGGATAGAGGGTTTTCATGAGCTCTAGTACAAGTGTGGGTCAGCTTGATCTTTGATTGAAAAAGAGAATCCTTAATGGCGTGAAAGTGGCCAGAGCAGGTGGGAGACAGTTGGGACAGGAAGGTTTATTACATAGGCTAGTTATTGGTTTGCTACGAAATCAATAACTAGCTTACAGATATTGTTGCACTCGCTTTGTCTAGGGATCCTAGGCCTAGTTACATGGTCTGTAACCTGAATGAATGTGTGCAATCAACGTATGCGCCTAGGTGTTGAAGCTACATGTGCCCAGGGAGACAGCAACCTAACCTTGGTCCAGGGCCAGCTCTGTCTACCTTGACCTCTTGGTTAGCCAGTCATAGCGGATTATTATTTGTTCACATGGTGAGGAAACATAAATATGTATAAAAAGGAAACTACAGGCCCAAACTAAAAAGACTACAAAACCAACAAAAGGCCTCCTGCCCACCAAACCAACCAGCAGCCTCATGGCTCTCCAAGCTGGCACTCTGACTGATTACTGATTACATGTCTGATTACTGAGCACAGACATAGGTCGCCTTTCCCTGCTCAGACGTTGCATGCATCAACCAATGGTTGCATGCCACGTCATCGACTGTGTCAGTCGGGCACCTTGGTCCATTTTTGGTGGGATCTTCTGTCACGGTCGTTGAGAGACGGGTCAGACCAAGGTGCAGCGTGGTATGCGAACATGTTTATTAAACTGAATACACACTGACAAAACAACAAAAGGCAACGCGACGTCGGAAGGCTATACACAAACAAGCCAAACTCACCGAAACACAAACAAGATCCCACAACCCAGGCAGGAAAACTGGCTGCCTAAGTATGATCCCCAATCAGAGACAACGAGCGACAGCTGCCTCTGATTGGGAATCCTACCCGGCCAAACATAGAAATACAAATCCTAGACTCTAAACATAGAATCTAAACAGAAAACTCACACCCTGACCCAACCAACAAGAGTTCTCTCGATCAGGGCATGACACACTGCCCCTCAGTGTCATTCTAACTTACTTTTTGTTATGTTTTATTTTGACTTAATTTTTTTACTTTTATCTTTGACCTTCATTCTGTCCCCCGCCCAGCAACTCCACTCCCACTTGTCTCCAATTCTACATCCCAACCCTCAGCCCATCCCACCTATCTCTGCTGGCTACCCTCTTCGGAGTTCTACGCACCATATATCTTTCAACTACGCTGTGATTTTTAACATACAATTTGAATCTATCTAATCGAATAGAATCCACAGATTGCGAGTTGAAGATAAATACTTTTACTACGAGTATTAGTATATTAGTGTATATGACTGACCTGGTCTCTCCAGATCTCCCAACAATACTATTTCTAGGGTCAATTTTAGATCAATGTTATGCATTTTCAGCCATTCCTGCACCTGAGACCTGAAACAGGCTACCTGAGGGCAATCCCAAAACAAATGGTCTATTGATTCTGTATCCTCACAACAAAATCTGCAGAGCTGCAATGATTGTATGCCCCAAATAGTCAACATTTTGTTGGTGGCAAGAATTCTGTACAATAATTTTAGCTGAAAAGCACGAAGTCTTGAATCTTATGTCAACTCGTACACCCTGTACCATGGAATCGGTACATCAAAAATCTCTTCCCAACTATTTTGCAATCTGTATGGCATAGCTGTCAACATCCTGGTCCTCAAATGAAACTGGTATACTTTCCTATTTATGCTATTTTTATTCCTCCACCAGTTTTGATCCTTTATATTGGGCAGACAGACCAGTTCCCTACCTCCTCCTGCTGCCACCTGCCTCCTCCATTTCTGGGGTAATGCTGTTATAAATTGGTTGTAATCTTGGATTTAGCAGACCATCCCATACAATTCTGATAACTCCATGAAAGACATAACTCTACCATTCCAATTTACAATATCATTTAAAAACAAAATACCCTTTTCAAACATATTTTCCATAAATACAGGTATTTTATCAACCAGCACATTTGAATTCAGCCATATTATTTGTTGCAATATTTGTTCTATCTTTTCAAGAGGATGAAATGGACATTGTAGCCAGCTCTGCAATGCTTGTTTGAAAAAGAGAGATACTTTGAAAAAAGTTTAATTTTCAATTAATCGAAAATGAGACATGGCAATCTGCACAAAGGCAGAAAGGCCATTTTTAAACAATGGATGAGCTTTTCTTAGTAATCTACTTGAGAACCATTTAGGGTTCAAGTAAAAGTTTTGGATAAGAGAAGCTTTTAGAGAGAGGTTTAGTGCTTTTAGATTTAATAATCTCAACCCACCTAGTTCATATTCATTATATAGATAGGCACGCTTTATCTTGTCTGGTTTAGCATCCCAAATAAAGTGAAATATTTTTGCTCATATAATTTGAAAAATGAATCATCAGGAGCAGGCAGCACCATAAGTAAGTGAGTAAACTGAGATATGACTAAGGAGTTAATCAGGGCAATTGTTCCATAAATAGATAGGTATTTACCTCTCCATGGTTGCAGGATCTTGTCTATTTTTACAAGTTTTCTATTGAAATTCATTGTGGAGAGCTCATTTATATATTTTGTGATAGTATGTCTACTTCACCGTCAGCCCATGTTATAGGTAAACTGCAGGGTAATGTAAAAGTTGTATTTTTTAAAGATCCAATACGTAATATTGTACACTTATCATAATTAGGCTTTAGTACAGAGAGTCCAGAAAGGTTATCTAGATCTTCAATGATACATTGCAGGGATCTAGCTTGCGGACTTAATATGAAACTTGAGTCATCGGCATACATGGACACCTTTGTTTTTAAGCCTTGGATTTCTAATCCTCTAATGTTGTTATTTGATCTGATTTTAATAGCTAGCCTTTCGTTGGCCATAACGAATACATATGGTGACAATTCAAAACTCTCTGAGAAGTAGCCACTATTTACTATTTTACACCTGGGGTTGCTATACTTTACTTTTACCCATTTTATAAGAGAAAAAGAGAAAAAATACAGGCATTTATAAATAACATTCAGTCTTACTTTATTAAAGGCCTTTTCAAAATCCACTATAAATACCAGGCCTGGCTTCTTAGATGTTTCATGTTGTTCTATTATTTCGAGTAGTTGTCGTATATTATCACCAATGTTTCGTCCATGTAAAAAACCTGTCTGATCAGGATGAACAATACCTTGTAAAACCTTTTAAATTCTGAGTGCTATGCATTTCGCTAGTATTTTTGCATCACAACATTGAAGTGTAAGAGGCCTCCAGTTTTTTAGATAGACTGGATCTTTATATTTGCCATCTGGGTCTTGTTTTAATAATAGTGAAATCAGACCTTCCTGATTAGTACCTGACAGACTACCATTTCTATAGGAGTAATTAAAACAAGCTAACAATGGAGCTTTGAGTATGTCAAAAACGGCTTGATATATCTCTACCGGTATGCCATCAGGCCCGGGGTTTTTACAGACTGAAATGATTTAATAGCCTCAAAAAGTTTCAGTACATTTGTTAATTTTCAAATTGTTTTATTATTTGGAAAGAATTCCTTACAGTAATCGTCATTCAGAGGGTGAGGATGAAACGGAAAAGAGAAAATCTGCTTAAAATATTTAGCTTCCTCTTTTAAAATATCATTTGGAGAATCATAGATGACTCCGTCTTTTGTAACGAGTTTCTGCTAATTCTTTTAGGTAGCATTCCTGTGTTGGAGATTCAGGAAGAATTTGGTGCATTTTTCTCCATATTCCATCCAGTTTGCTTTATTTTTGTAATAGATTACATTAGATCGTTCTTGAATAAGTTCCTCCAGTTCCTTTTGTTTTTCCTCTGACTTATTTTGTATCTCTGTAGTATAGTTTTTATTGCTATCTACCTGTACTATTAGTTCATGTATTTCCCTTGTTAGTCTTGTCTCTTTAGACAGAAATTGCTTTTTTATTATTGATGAATATTGAATTGAATGACCGCTGAAGGTACATTTAAAGGTATCCCAAACAATAATGGGATTTGCTGAACCTATATTGTACTGGAAAAATTCAGTTATAAATTATTTTGTCTTAGTTAAAAATAAATTGTCCTCCAGTAAACTTTGATTAAATTTCCAATATCCCTGTCCACGTGGAAATTCTATAAGAGTTATGTGAAGGCCAATTAGATGATGATCCGATCACATTCTGTCTCCTATGAATACATTTTAAACCTTTGGTGCAAGAGCGAAAGAGACAAGAAAGTAGTCAAGTCTCCTCCATGTATATTGCACTAGGTCAGGGTTTTTTAGTCTCCAAATATCCACTATTTCTAATGCATCCATAATATTTGTGATTTCCTTAAGGGCACAGTGATGATAGTTTGTAGAGTGATTTCCTTTATGGTCCATTTAGGTACGTAACACTGTGTTATAGTCTCCCACCATAATGATTTGATCGTTTGTTGCCTGTAAGTTCAATACATTTGTATAAATATTTTTGAAGAAGTATGGATTAATGAGCCAAATCTGTTTTTCATCCACTTTCATATTCAAAAAGATCCACCTTCCTTGCGAATCATTCCTGACTATTTGCACATTCAGATCCACATTTTTGTTAATTATTATCATCACATCTTTTGAGTTCCTTTGTCCATGACAGAAAATTATTTCACCACCCCATTCCTTTTTCCACACAACTTCATCTAAGGATGTAGAGTGAGTTTCCTGTAAACAGTATATATTTATATTCCTTTTCTTATAGCCACTTAAAGTAAAAGGCACATGACAGCCCGCTTGGAGTTTGCCAAAAGGACTCTCAGACCATGAGAAACAAGATTCTCTGGTCTGATGAAACCAAAATGGAACTCTTTGGCCTGAATGCCAAGCGTCACGTCTGGAGGAAACCTGGCACCATCCCTACGGTGAAGCATGGTGGTGGCAGCATCATGCTGTGGGGATGTTTTTTAACGGCAGGGACTGGGAGACTAGTCAGGATCGAGGGAAAGATGAATGGAGCAAAGTATAGAGAGAATCTTGATGAAAACCTGCTCCAGAGCGCTCAGTACCTCAGACTGGAGCGAAGGTTCACCTTCCAACAGGACAACGACCCTAAGCACACAGCCAAGACAACGCAGGCTTCAGGACAAGTCTCTGAATGTCCTTGAGTGGCCCAGCCAGAGCCTGGACTTGAACCCGATCTCTGGAGAGACCTGAAAATAGCTGTGCAGCGACACTCCCCATCCAACCTGACAGAGCTTGAGAGGATCTGCAGAGGAGAATGGGAAAAACTCCCCAAATACAGGTGTGCCAAGCTTGTAGCATCATACCCAAGAAGACTTGAGGCTGTAATCGCTGCCAAATGTGCTTCAACAAAGTACAGAGTAAAGGGTCTGAATACTTATGTAAATGTGATATTTCCAAATTCTCAAAACCTGTTTTTGCTTTGTCATTATGGGATATTGTGTGTAGATTGATGAGGGGAAAAAAGGCTGTAAAGTAACAAAATGTGGAAAAAGTCAAGGGGTCTGAATACTTTCCGAATGCACTGTACATGCACTAGGTCTCATCCAGCACATCGTCTGCTTCCATAGATCAGGGCCTCAATTAATAAAATGTGCTCAGCGTACGGTCAGTTCTTCAAAGTGAGGACATACAATTTAGAACATGTGTATACTCATTTATATACAATAAATCACACATAAATTAATACAGTATAACACATTTCATTTATAAATCTAATTCAAAATCTAAAGAAAATGCAAATGTTCAAGTCATGTTCTGTTAATAAATTAAAATCAATGCATGAGAACATTTTAGAAATTAGAATTCTATGAACAAGATGTTCAAACCCAACCTAACCACCCACTGTTACTTTCCCACCCACTCCCACATGAAAAAAATACTATAGTGTACTGTATACTATGTTAGGAATACTATAGTATTCACTGTAGTGTTTTTGCGGACTTTACTGTAGTATTCGCTAGGGTGTTTTTGCGGACTGATAATGTAGTAAAAAAATGGTGGTATATACTATAGTAATTACTGTAGGGTTTTTGTGGACATTAGTTGAGTATTTACTAAAGTGTTTTTGTTTTATTATCTTTGACATACAAGTGTGTGGGGGGGCTTTCTCCTTGAGGAAACCTATTGGAGAAATACTTAAAGAGCACATTTTCCATAACCTGTAGATAGGTAGGGCTGTGTTCTGAACGGAGAGTTCAGAGCTTCTGCTCTTTTCTATATCCTGTACGGAACACAATATGGTATATACTTGGCTTGTAGGTTTCTCACAAATTGGGATGGGGAGAGGAATGAGCAGGGTAAATGCAAATGAAATAATGTAGTATTTAATCTTGTAAAAAAAATGTGTTTTTGCGGACTGTAGTGTTTTTGCAGACATTTCTGTAGTATTTACTACAATGTTTTTTTGTGAATAATACTGTAGTATTTACTATAGTATTCTACAGTATACTACAAAATTCTATACTAAGTAGTACACATGATCGAGGGATACTACAGGCCTCCTGTAGCTCAGTTGGTAGAGCATAGCGCTTGCAACGCCAGGGTTGTGGGTTCGATTCCCACGGGGGGCCAGTATGAAAAATGTATGCATTCCCTAACTTTAAGTCACACTCACTAACTGTAAGTCGCTCTGGATAAGAGCGTCTGCTAAAAGGACTACCTTTTATTTTATGTAGTATCGTATTCTACATTATACTACAGTTTACTACATAATTCTATAGTAAGTACTGAAGTATTCTATAGTAAACTGTAGTATTTTTTCATGTGGGCTAAATCTATAAAGAAACATAAAGTGCTGTAGCCTAAGTTCATATTACAAGTTCATATGCCATATAACTTTGGCAATGCATTCAGTACAATGTGAAACATAAGAACGGCTCATTTAATTAAATCTCAAAAACATATTGAAAACAGTCTCAAATTGACCCACTCATCCTAGCTCACACAACATCTCTCCACTCTCTTGCCTGAGTCACTAGGACTGAGCCTGAATGGCCAGGCAGAGGTGGACCTGCCTCTGCTCTTTCCGGGGTTAAGCGACGGGGTTGTCCTCCAATGGCAGGGCAGGCCTGGAAGACGGAGAGCGGTGTGGACAGAGAGCACAGGGGTCCCTGGCTGGCTGTGGTCCTAGAGGAGGCTGGGGCCTTTCTGGACTGTTGTGAGAGACATTTCACGTTTCATCAGCCAAATCTGATCTGAGATCAGGATCTAGCTGGCTCATGGAGAGGAGAGGCCCCCGGGCAGAGGGAAGATGGAGGGGAGGAAGAGAGGGAGAGGGAGGGAGGGAGGGAGGGAGGGAGGGAGGGAGGCGGGTAGGCAGATGGATGGACGGATGCTGGTACACAGAGACAGATAGGCAGACAGGAACACACAGACAGACAGACAGACAGGCAGGGACACATACAGACATACAGACAGACAGACAGACAGACAGGCAGGCAGGGACACATATAGACAGGCAGACAGAGAGACAGACAGACAGACAGACAGACAGATACGCAGACAGTCAGACAGACAGGTAGGTAGGCAGGCAGGCAGGCAGACAGACAGACAGACAGACAGACAGACAGACAGACAGACAGACAGACAGACATACAGACAGACAGACATACAGACAGACAGACAGACAGACAGACAGACAGACAGACAGACAGACAGACAGACAGACAGACAGACAGACAGACAGACAGACAGACAGACAGACAGACAGACAGACAGACAGTCAGGCAGGCAGAAATGCAGAAAAACAGGCATGGAGGCAGGCAGACAGGCATGGAAGCAGACAGACAGGCTATCAGAACTGCTGTGGTTTTGACAGAAAAGTATGCCCCTGTAGAGACAACCAGAGCACCATAGAGCTGATCTAGTTCATCATCTCAATCCATCTCCAGTCACAGGTCATCTTCTAGGCTGTCAGCCAGGCACAACACTGGGCAGCATCTCCATCGAAGTGTAAGGAGGAAATACAGTATGTTACCTAAGGCCGTAAACCTATCCTGAGACGTCACTCCAACTGTTGCGTAATACTAGCCTGGAAACTAAACTGATATGTTTCACCAGTTTGTATTCCAGGCTATCTTTATACATTGATGTCAATGGAAGATGTGTATGAAAAATCATTTTATGTACAGTATGTTTAGATTCAGTCCTTGGTTAGTGCATGTTTTTCTATTGTCATTTATGCAGCCTTGTCAAATCTGTTAAGTCGCTTTAACTATGGAATTTAGATTTTTAATATGAATTGGCCTTTAAATTAATCAAAACATGAACTTTAGACAGATTTGGTCAGTATTGTTTGCCATCTGTTTGTCCTGGGTTCACCTATTCAAATGTAGTCTACCTTCACTACTCTCCTAAATGGGAGGAAATAAATCCAAGATGCAACAGAGGAAAACACCACTAATAACATATAACCCATCCATATAGGCCTAACCTCACTCTTTCCTTTACCATCACTTCAATTATTTAATCCTTACAAACAAAACGCCCCAAAACAGCCCTTTTAAGGTTTTATAAGAGAAGCCAGGAAAGCACTGGAGAGCTTTAAGGGGACATTCATTGACTTTAATGGGATGAACTGATCAACCATATCTAATAGAAATCGTTGCCCATGGCAAAAGCTGGTGTGTTATTTAATTACGTATGGAACACAATGCTTTTACCGCTTCTTAGAAAACTGTAATTCAATATATTTAGAAGAGAGAAGAAACAGATAAAGTTCAAATTAAAACATTTCTGAAATAAGTTTTATTTTCTTTCTTTAGGTAAAAGAAAAACCTATTTTTGAAAATATCGAAATAGAACAAAATAGAACGAAAATAGAATTGTCATTTTTAACTGTTCATACTTTCAAAAAATGTAATGGCTTCAATATGCAAAAAAATATGAATGAAAGCAAGTCTGTTCACACTTTTAAGTATCCCATTGAAAATTTGCATATAATAAAAAATCAATATATAATTGCGTGAGAAAGAGGCCTATTGCATTCTCTGTATCCTATGCTGCATTTACCACGGATTAAATTCAACGTGTAAATCAAATCAAATCAAATGTTACAGTGGGGAAAAAAAGTATTTAGTCAGCCACCAATTGTGCAAGTTCTCCCACTTAAAAAGATGAGAGAGGCCTGTAATTTTCATCATAGGTACATGTCAACTATGACAGACAAAATGAGGAAAAAAAATCCAGAAAATCACATTGTAGGATTTTTAATGAATTTATTTGCAAAGTATGGTGGAAAATAAGTATTTGGTCAATAACAAAAGTTTCTCAATACTTTGTTATATACCCTTTGTTGGCAATGACACAGGTCAAACGTTTTCTGTAAGTCTTCACAAGGTTTTCATACACTGTTGCTGGTATTTTGGCCCATTCCTCCATGCAGATCTTCTCTAGAGCAGTGATGTTTTGGGGCTGTCGCTGGGCAACACAGACTTTCAACTCCCTCCAAAGATTTTCTATGGGGTTGAGATCTGGAGACTGGCTAGGCCACTCCAGGACCTTGAAATGCTTCTTACGAAGCCACTCCTTCGTTGCCCGGGCGGTGTGTTTGGGATCATTGTCATGCTGAAAGACCCAGCCATGTTTCATCTTCAATGCCCTTGCTGATGGAAGGAGGTTTTCACTCAAAATCTCACGATACATGGCCCCATTCATTCTTTCCTTTACACGGATCAGTCGTCCTGGTCCCTTTGCAGAAAAACAGCCCCAAAGCATGATGTTTCCACCCCCATGCTTCACAGTAGGTATGGTGTTCTTTGGATGCAACTCAGCATTCTTTGTCCTCCAAACACGACGAGTTGAGTTTTTACCAAAAAGTTCTATTTTGGTTTCATCTGACCATATGACATTCTCCCAATCCTCTTCTGGATCATCCAAATGCACTCTAGCAAACTTCAGACGGGCCTGGACATGTACTGGCTTAAGCAGGGGGACACGTCTCGCACTGCAGGATTTGAGTCCCTGGCGGCGTAGTGTGTTACTGATGGTATGCTTTGTTACTTTGGTCCCAGCTCTCTGCAGGCCATTCACTAGGTCCCCCCGTGTGGTTCTGGGATTTTTGCTCACCGTTCTTGTGATCATTTTGACCCCACGGGGTGAGATCTTGCGTGGAGCCCCAGATCGAGGGAGATTATCAGTGGTCTTGTATGTCTTCCATTTCCTAATAATTGCTCCCACAGTTGATTTCTTCAAACCAAGCTGCTTACCTATTGCAGATTCAGTCTTCCCAGCCTGGTGCAGGTCTACAATTTTGTTTCTGGTGTCCTTTGACAGCTCTTTGGTCTTGGCCATAGTGGAGTTTGGAGTGTGACTGTTTGAGGTTGTGGACAGGTGTCTTTTATACTGATAACAAGTTCAAACAGGTGCCATTAATACAGGGAACGAGTGGAGGACAGAGGAGCCTCTTAAAGAAGAAGTTACAGGTCTGTGAGAGCCAGAAATCTTGCTTGTTTGTAGGTGACCAAATACTTATTTTCCACCATAATTTGCAAATAAATTCATTAAAAATCCTACAATGTGATTTTCAGGATTTTTTTTCTCAATTTGTCTGTCATAGTTGACGTGTACCTATGATGAAAATTACAGGCCTCTCTCATATTTTTGAGTGGGAGAACTTGCACAATTGGTGGCTGACTAAATACTTTTTTCCCCCACTGTATTTGCCACATGAGCCGAATACAACAGGTGTAGACATTACAGTGAAATGGTTACTTAACCAACAATGCAAAGTAAAACAAATAAAAAAAGTAAAATAACAGTAGGGAGGCTATATACAGGGGGGTACCGGTGCAGAGTCAATGTGTGGGGGCACCGGCTAGTCGAGGTAATTGAGGTAATATGTAAATGTGGGTAGAGTTAAAGTGACTATGCATAAATAATAAGCAGAGTAGCAGCAGCGTAAAAGAAGGGGATGGAGTGGGGTGGAGGGCAGTGCAAATTGTCCGGGTAGCCATGATTAGCTGTTCAGGAGTCATGATTAGCTGTTCACGGTACCGGTTGCCGTGCGGTAGCAGAGAGAACAGTCTATGACTAGGGTGGCTGGAGTCTTTGACAATTTTGAGGGCCTTCCTCCTTGTATGTACACTATATACAGTACATCCGGAAAGTATTCAGACCCCTTCACTTTTTCCACATTCTGTTACGTTACAGCCTTATTCTAAAATGGATTAAATAGTTTTCCCCCTTATTAATCTACACACAATACCCCATAATGACAAAGCAACAACAGGATGTTTTTTTTGTTGCAAATGTATTAAAAATAAAAACGGAAATATCACATTTACATAAGTATTCAGACCCTTTACTCAGTACTTTGTTGAAGGACCTTTGGCAGCGATTACAGGCTTTGAGTCTTTTTGGGTATGACGCTACAAGCTTGGCACACCTGTATTTGGGAAGTTTCTCCCATTCTTCTCTGCAGATCCTCTCAAGCTCTGTCAGGTTGGATGGGGAGCATCGCTGCACAGCTATTTTCAGGTCACTCCAGAGATGTTAGATCGGGTTCAAGTCCGGGCTCTGGCTGGGCCACTCATGGACATTCAGAGACTTGTCCAGATCTGTGCCTCGACACAATCCTGTCTCAGAGCTCTACGGACAATTCCTTCGACATCATGGCTTGGTTTTTGCTCTGACATGCACTGTCAAATGTGGGACCTTATATAGACAGGTGTGTGCCTTTCCAAATCATGTCCAATCAATTGAATTTACCCCAGGTGGACTCCAATCAAGTTGTAGAAACATCTCAAGGATGATCAATGGAATCAGGATGCACCTGAGCTCAATTTTGAGTCTCATAGCAAGGGTCTGAATACTCATGTAAATAAGATTTTTCTGTTTTTTTATTTTTAATACATTTGCAAACATTTCTAAAAACCTGTTTTTGCTTTTTCATTATGGGGTATTGTGTGTAGATTGATGAAGGGAAAAAAATAATTTCATCAATTTTAGAATAAGGCTGTAACGTAATAAAATGTGGAAAATGTCAAGGGGTTTGAATACATTTCCCGAATGCACTGTATACAAAAGTATGTGGACACCCCTTCAAATTAGTGGATTCGGCTATTTCAGCAACAACTGTTGCTGACAGGTGTATAAATTGAGTACACAGCCATGCAATCTCCATAGACAAACATTGTCAGTAGAATGGCCTTACTGAAGAGCACAGTAACTTTCGACTTGACACTGTCATAGGATGCCACCTTTCAAACAAGTCAGTTCGTCGAATTTCTGCCCTGCTAGAGCTGCCCCAGTCAAATCTAAGTGCTGTTATTGTGAAGTGGAAATGTCTAGGAGCAACAACGGCTCAGCCGCGAAGTTGTAGGCCACACAAGTTCACAGAACGGGACCGCCAAGTGTTGAAGCGCGTTGCGTGTAAAAATTGTCTGTCCTCGGTTGCAACACTCACTACCGAGTTCCAAACTGCCTCTGGAAGCAACATCAGCACAAGAACTGTTCGTCAGGAGTTTCATGAAATGGGTTTCCACAAGCCTAAGATCACCATGTGCAATGCCAAGCGTCAGCTGGAGTGGTGTAAAGCTCACCGCCATTTGACTCTGGAGCAGTGGAAATGCATTCTCTGGAGTGATGAATCTGGCAGTCCGATGGACAAATCTGGGTTTGGCAGATGCCAGGAGAACGCTACCTGCCCCAGTGCATAGTGCCACCTGTAAAGTTTGGTGGAGGAGGAATAATGGTCTGGGGCTGTTTTTCAACTTTGTGGCAACAGTTTGGGGAAAGCCATTTCCTGTTTCAGCATGACAATGCCCCCGTGCACAAAGTGAGGTCCATACAGAAATGGTTTGTTGAGATTGGTGTCGAAGAACTTGATTGGCCTGCACAGAATTGGAACGCCGACACTAAAGCCAGGCCAACATCAGTGCCTTGCTCGCAGTGCCAATCGCCCAACATCAGTGCCTGACCTCACTAATGCTCATGTGGCTGAATGGAAGCAAGTCCCTGTAGCAATGTTCCAACATTTAGTTGAAAGCCTTCCCAGAGGAGTGGAGGCTGTTATAGCAGCAAAGGGGGGACCAACTCCATATTAATGCCCATGATTTTGGAATGAGATGTTTGACGAGCAGGGGTCCACATACTTTTGGTAATGTAGTGTATATTCCGTTAGGACTGGTGCTGCTTCTTTTGGCGAGGTGAGACCGCGGGCGCACTTCACCCCAGCGGCGACCGTATGCCAATAAAGCTCCAAAATGAAGTGAGGGAGGGAGGAGCAGAAAGAAAATGTTAAATTATAAAATATCACGTGGAGAGAGAGAGAGAGAGAGAGAGAGAGAGAGGAACCCGATTTAAAAGCTTTGAATGTATATCGTCTCTCTCTCCTGAGAAGGCGAGTCTTAAAGTTCCATCAGAATGGGCAGTCTCTCCTCAGACGCAGCAGGACAACAGCAGCAACGGGTCATGGAGAGGTGTCCGTAGCTTCACAAGTATGGACCAACCGTCGCTCCTCTTCTACTTATACGGGCTTTAATGTGCTTTAATAACGATACTATACATCACTGACTATACTATTGAACTTTTTACTTATATTTTATGGTGTATTGCTGCCAGTTTGTATCAATTTGATTGAATACCCTATGTTGCTTAGCTGCGTTCAACAAATGCGCACGGGGATTATGAGAAATACGCAGAACCAATAGAATAGCCTAAACCTATTCTACGACGTTCACCTGTTAATTAAGTTTATTTTAATATTTTGTAAGTTACCAATAGCATGACTAGTAGTTTATATGATTTAAGGTTTCTGAAACAAGGAAATACTTTTGGCTATTCCCCTCTGTGAGCTAGTGTAGCTATAAAACATAACTTTTCATAACTATTCCACCTCTCCAAACTTCTGAATGTATATATATTTTTTGTTACCTCTCTAGCCGATGAATGCGGTGGAGTCCACTGTAGTTCGTGGAGAGAAGAGTCACTTATGCGGAGTTTGCCTTTCCACGCTAGCGGGACTCCCATCGTCATCACGGTTCACCGCAGCGCGAGCATCATCTCCGCCACCGATACTTCCTCGGTGCCGTGAGAGCACAAGGCCGTCGGCGAGCTTCACACCGACACCGGAGAAAAGATGAACATCCAGGTCCTGTCAGACCACAAGCTGTCATCAGTCGCCCCGCTGAAACCCTGCAATGTGGAGAAGAAGGAGGTGGAACTGATACTGTTGAAGGACCAGAATGGGGTCCAGTATACCAGTTCGACCATCATGCCCACCCCCAGCACGCACGGCACCCCCTGCACCGCTGAGGAGCTGGAGGAGAGGGAAACATGGGGAAAGAAAATAGACTTTCTCCTATCCGTCATAGGCTTCGCAGTGGACTTGGCCAATGTCTGGAGATTCCCTTACCTCTGCTACAAGAATGGAGGAGGTGAGTGAACTGTTATAACTTCTGTAAAGACTTCTGTTAAGACTTTCCTAGGTTTCTTTGGAACTATCCTCGTCGAGAACCAGGCTTGGTATGGCAAGGCGAGACTGCTTTGGAACTAATATCAACTTTGTTTTACTGTTGTGAAATAACTTTCTTAGTGAGCTTATGATAAAATGTGCCAATCTGTTAGTTTGTATGCTACCAAACGTACCAGTCACTAGTCAGTGTTGTGACAACATATTTTGAAATCCCCAAATAACAGTGCGCAGCCTTTCTTGAGCCAAGAGGCTTTGCTTGTAAGAGGAAAACGGATATACCTCATTGCATAAATTCATTCAGGTCAGTGTGGTTGAGTCAACTGCAAATACATTCACTGTATCTGGGTGCTACTGTATCTTACTGTAAAGGGTTGGCTCATAACCCATTCACACCAGCTGCTGGCTCATAGGCGCCTTATTGCTGGTGGCACATGTCAGGAAATATTTAAATACTCACAGTTGAGCAGATAGATATGCAAATATGTTAATAATGATAATTTTGCAAATATGTTAATAATGATTGACTTAATTTAAAAGTGTCTAGATCAGGGGTGTCAAAAAAACATTTTCCTCGCGGGCGGCATTCGGTCTTCAGCGAGGTCCAGAGGGCCATGCTTAAAATGTATTATATTTCGCCAGTCAAAATTTGCCAGACAATTGTCCTCTATCCTCACTGTGATGACTGTTAGCAAGTTGGAGGGAGTGAATAGACAATACATGTAGGTCCAGTATCATTTCTACACAGTTTCGATTTGATTTTAGTAATTTCAATGTTGATTGAGATCCTTTCCCCCCTAAATTTAAATAAAGAAATAAAAGAATAACAAATATTTACACCAAAAAAAATCAAACCAGGGCCGGACTGAATGGTGGATTGAATGGGCTCAATGCCCGGATCCAGCCCGCAGGCCTTGACAAGTGGTCTAGACCATTAAGAGCAACATCCTGGTCTCATAAGCTAGACTTAACATAGTAAACATAAATCCGGTACACTCAAATTAGTATGAAATGTTACTTTTGGTGTGGTCACACAAAACAGATGGTCAGGGTCGGTGGGCATATAACACCAACTTCTAGCAACCCAAAGGTTGCGAGTTTGAATCTCATCACAGCCAACTTGAGCATTTTAGCAAATTAGCAACTTTTTAGCTAGTTTGCAACAACTTAGCATGTTAGCTAACCTTCCCCTAACATTAACCCTTTTATCTAACCTTAACCTTAACCCTTTCAGCTAACCCTTCCCCTAAACCTTTAACCTAACTCCTAAACTTAATCCTAACTTTAACCCTAACCTAGATAACGTTAGCCAGCTAGCTAACGTTAGCCACCTAGCTAGACTTTGTAACATGTCATACGTTTTGCAAATTTGTAACATATTGTACATTTGGCAAATTCTTAACATATTGTACGTTTTCCAAATTCGTAACATATAATAAGAATTGTAATTCGTAACATATCATACAAAATGGTTATGGACATCCGCAAATTAATACATACACTACATGACCAAATGTATGTGGACATCTGCTCGTCGAACATCTCATTCCAAAATCATGGGCATTAATATGGAGTTGGTCCCCCCTTTGCTGCTATAACAGCCTCCACTCTTCTGGGAAGACGATTTTTACGTGCTACACACTTCAGCACACGGCGGTCCCATTCTGTGACCTTATGTGGCCTACCACTTCGCGGCAGAGTCACAATAACAGTACTTACAGTTGACCGTGGCAGCTCTAGCAGGGCAGAAATTTGATGAACTGACTTGTTGGAAAGGTGGCATCCTATGACGGTGCCACGCGGAAAATCACTGAGCTCTTCAGTAAGGCCATTCTACTGCCAATGTTTGTCTATGGAGATTACATGGCTGTGTGCTCGGTTTTAGTGTTTACTAGATTTCCTGTCCCCTTTGGCAGCATTCCACTTCCCGGGGTAAAAATAGACATGTGTATCTTTATCTGGTGAACTGTGTGTTGCAGTGTTGTGTCCTGTGGTGCCAACTCTTCAGCTGTGGGTCATGTTCATTTAGCGCTTTCTGAAAGGCTATAATGCAGCCCAACGCTCAGCTCTTTGTTATAATGTTGCATACAAAGATATTTTCAATTATACTAGATAAAGGAACTCTGTTCCATCTCATATTGCTCAAATAAACAGCAAACCTGGTTTCAAAAAACAGATAAAGCAACACCTCACGGCACAACGCCTCTCCCCTATTTGACCTAGATAGTTTGTGTGTAGGTATTGATATGTAGGCTACGTGTGCCTTTACATTTTTTCATGTAGTTCTGTTATGTCTATTAATGTTCTGTATTATGTCATGTTTCATGTTATGTGTAGACCCCAGGAAGAGTAGCTGCTGCTTTTACTACATCTCATGGGGATCCTAATAAAATACCAAAATACCAAATACCAAAGGGAATTTAATTCTTCCTAGAATTCACTGGAACATAAAAAGCAATTCACTGTCTGTGCCTGGAGAGTCCATGTTGATGTCTGTTTCGTGTTATTTTTCTTTAGAAATCATCATCAACACAAATTGCTAGGGTGAAAAACACCCACAAAATGCTAAATATGTTGTCTTGGGCTGCAACACAAATGCCAAAAGGATCACGTTCAAAAACATTGTTTTGTGGGTTTTTGTCGTGATTTCAGGTGCCTTTCTGATCCCCTACATTCTGTTCCTGGTGATTGCTGGGATGCCTCTGTTCTATATGGAACTAGCCCTGGGACAGTACAACAGGGAAGGCGCTGCTACAGTCTGGAAGATCTGCCCTGTCTTTAAAGGTGAGCTTTCTCTCTCTCTCCCATCTCTCTGTTCCATCTCTTTCCTAACCTCTGCCTCCTCTCTCACCTTCTCAAGTCTCCTGGCCATTGTCCACAATTGATCAATGCCGTTCGAGATTCCGGGCAGATTATTATAGAAATTGTGAAGATATGATTACATAAGAAGACATTTATAGTTACAGTATCACCATTTGAAGGATATGTATCTTCTGCTTGTATAGTTCCATCTGTGCCACTGAGTCTGGCTTTAATTCCAATTTTGCTTGATTTCAAATGTAATCTACAAGTTAATAATGTATATGTTGGATTCAACGGCTCCATCTCAACCAAAAATCTAAGTTAAAGAATAGGACTAAATCAAATCAAATCAAACTTTAAATGCACTATAAATAAAGTTGTATTTGATTTAGTCCTATTCTATAACTTAGATTTTTGGTTGAGATGGAGCCGTTGAATCCAACATATACATTATTAACTTGTAGATTACATTTGAAATCAAGCAAAGCTTCAAACCCTAGGCCTATTTATTGTATATTTAGAAGTTGAATTGAAACAATATGTGTTGATGCAAAGGCTATAAAGGCCTAAATAGCATCGTTGATGCTATATGTTAAATCTCTGTTAAACACAGCCTTTGGAATGACTTTAATAGCAACAGTGAATCTATTTAGTTTTTAAGTAGAGGTCTCGCAACAATCATTCTCACGATAGCACAATGGTGATAGTCAGTGATACATTTCAAAGCTAAGCACGGCTGGGCTTGGTTAAAACCCTGGATGGGAGCCCAAAGGGATAGCTGTAGATATATACATTCTCCAGTAGGAGGTGCTGCCCAGCCTGTTGTTTTTTTAATGCTAGTGGATGTAACTCAACATACAAATTCAACATATTTTATACAAGCTTTATCTATGCTGAAAATTGGTAACCATGATGACATAATCCTGTGGTTGAAATTTCAAACTAACAGTTTTTGCAAATCCAATGAATTTTACACATAGAGTTCACGTCACAATACATTGACAAATTACATTGAAACAATGTTGATTCAACCAGTTTGTGCCCAGTGGTTTTCCCCTATAATCGTCTTCTTCCATCTCTCCTTTCTCGTATATACCTCTCTTCTTCATTTTCCTGTCTTCAGCTCTCCCTGTCCACTTTTTCAAAAGCTTTGATCAGAGGAGAGAGGAAGTAAAGATGTGGTTGTTTAGAAGTATC
Organism: Coregonus lavaretus; assembly: GCF_964263955.1. Taxonomy (NCBI): domain Eukaryota; kingdom Metazoa; phylum Chordata; class Actinopteri; order Salmoniformes; family Salmonidae; genus Coregonus; species Coregonus lavaretus. Next base: position 30,651 of record NW_028157169.1, on the reverse strand, counting down.
CAGTAAATGCCCTAGACACATACTGTACAACAATAAACATACAGTAGATATTCTGTATAAACATAGATATGCATTGTAATGTAGATGGACACATAAAGGCAGTTTGTTTATTAGTTTTACTACTGAGCCTTATCAGCATGGCATACTGTTACCACACACACCATGGCATCTGAACTGTTGAACCTGAAAGCTTAGCCAGAAGTTTACAGGCAGTGTTTTACATTTACAGTATGTTACACATAAAGTCTATTGTATATTGTTGTTCTTGCAAGTTATGAAAAATGATAAATGATTTGTATGAATACTGGAGAACCAGACAGATATGATCTTATTACACATGACAAGAACAGACGTGCAAGATGTACTGTATGTGTGAAAACCTCAGTCAGTACATTAGAGTGTATAACAATGTTAAACTGACATTGTTAAGTCCATCTGCTGCCTGTTCTGATGGTAAAGTTATAGCACATCACATTTTGCTAAAATAATACATTGAATCAGGTGAAATAAGTGGTTGAATCCTCACATTTCCTCAATTTTTTTTATTTTTATTTTTTACATAATACTAGCTGGTATTCCACTGCCGTGCTTGGTTTTCAGCGGTCTCTGCTGTCCAAAGTCTTGTGGATACATGCTACATACACATTTATGATTTACATTATACAGGAGTAGCAGCATTTCACCCTCTGTAGCCTAACCTATGTAACCATCTCTCTCTCTCTCTCTCTCTCTCTCTCTCTCTGTCTCTCTCTCTCTCTCTCTCTCTCTCTCTCTCTCTCTCTCTCTCTCTCTCTCTCTCTCTCTCTCTCGCTCTCTCTCTCTCGCTCTCTCTGTCTCTCTCTCTCTGTTTCTCTCACTCATATTCTGCCCTCCCTTCCTCCCTCAGGCGTGGGCTACACTGTGATCATCATAGCGTTGTATGTGGGTTTCTACTACAACGTCATCATAGCCTGGTCTCTGTACTACCTGTTCTCCTCTATGACCAGTGAGCTGCCCTGGCTCCATTGTGGCAATGCCTGGAACAGTCCGAACTGCACAGACCCCAAGCTACTAAACGGATCCTTCCTGGGCAACGGGACGTCTTATGCCAAGTACAAGATGACGCCGGCTGCAGAGTTCTATGAGTGAGTACAGTGGGTTATGTCCTGTCCGTGTTCTATGAGTGGGTACGGTGGGTTCTGTTCTGTCCCTGTTCTATGAGTGAGTACAGTGAGTTCTGTCCCTGTTCAATGAGTGAGTACAGTGGGTTCTGTCCTGTTCCTGTTCTATGAGTGAGTACAGTGGGTTCTGTCCCTGTTCTATGAGTGAGTAATCTCTTGTGACAGCCTTAACAAGTAGCCGATTTGGTTCTGGGTGCCAAGATGAATTCGTGAGTAACCTGGATTCTGTCCTGTTCTATATGACTGAGTACCCTGGGTCCTGTCCTTTCCTTGACCTGTGCCTCTGATGTGTGTCTTGAGTCTGACCCTCCTCTGTCACAGTAGCTAAAATATCAAATAAACCAGCCTTTTAACATGTTTCTCCATGGGAATGAGCTGACCTACAGTGCCAAATATGAACTGTGTCAAATTAAGTATTTTCATCAGAGACTAAATGTGTTAGAAGTAGGCTCAACCTTTTAGAAGCTTGGTTATTTAGTCTGGCCACTTTTTGAAGTGGACATTGTACACTTAAGCATTTCATAAACAGCAAATAACTGTTTTTAAATGTATTATTAATGGCATCTACAGTATGGCAGGTCTTCATAAATCAATATTTAGTTAGTGTACAGCAGTGACTGGACAGCAAACTGCACACACTCACTCTTATCACCTGCCCTGAAACCCCTGCTTACTCACTCTACATCTTACCAAGACTGACCAGTATGAAGTCTAAAGTCCTGGAGTGGCTTGAGGAATAGATAAGCTTTGGACTTCTGCAGAGTCACAGTCTTACAGTGTGTCTTTGTGCTTCTGTACCCTTGTCTCATTGAAGAGTGACTTTTACCATTCAGTAGATTATGATGACGTGGCTCAATCTGCTTACATGCTAAGCAGAACGTGTTCAGGCAACAAAGGCCTTTATTAAACAGTGAATCTAAAAGTGTTTTTACTGACTATTATTGCATCTCTGCATGGTACCGATGTATATGACACTTAATTTTAGGTTAGCAAAATTCCTGGAACTTTCAATAAATTCCCAGGTTTTCCAGATATCCTGGTTGGAGGTTTACGATTTCCTACGTATTCCCTCCTGGTTCCGGGAACCCTCCTTTCCAGAATTTCTGGAAAACCAGAAAATGTATTGAAAGTTTCAGGAATTTTGCAACCCTAATCATACTCAAGCAATTCCGCTGTGAAGTGGGCCACTGTCATTAAAACTTTTGTGCAGTATCCCCAAAATGTTTGAAGCCGTCCGCCCATATACCGATTGCTCTACAGAAAGGCATATAAAAAAAGCTTAGATGCTGCGTTTGAAGTTGACACAAAAGCCCAAGCCGTTTGCACTTCAAAGAATTCCTTTCCAGTGCTCTGTGTGAAGATTACTTCTGCAGCCCAAAGGAAGTCGTCTGAAATGACTGGGTCATACAGCAGCATCCCAATCTTGCAGCTGATTTGCAGTACAGAGTAGAGCGCCAGGGAGGCACAAACAAAACATTCTAAGCTTGCATTCCAAACTTTAGTAGTGCACTATATAAGGAATAGTGAGCAATTTGGGACGCAACCTAAGAGTGCATGACAGGCGGTCAATGAGAGCAGATTAAAGACCCTCTACCAAAATGCTGATCTGCATTAATGTCTCGTGTGTTTATGTAATCAACATCCCTGGATTTTCTCCAATGTTTTTCTCTCGTAAATCCATCTAAACTTGAATACAGTCAGTTACCGTTATATCGTTTATACCGTTTAGCATAAAATTGCACTCTCATTCTTTCTACCCAGTGATGTAGTGGTAAATATTAGGTGGGTAAACTCTGATCGCCGTCTGTGGTGAATAAAGTTACTCTCCCTATACTTTCAATGCGTTTTTGTGCAAAAGGTGGGTAAACTGTTGGGCAAAATGAAAAAGTTAGGTAAACAACGTTTACGTGTGTTTACCCTCCACTTAACCACTGTTTCTACCGTACTGTAAAAATTATTCATAGACATTCAATTCTCTCGTCAACCCCTTTAACCTTGGTAACAATGGGAAGTTAATGGAGTCAAGTTGGTTGCTCTTACAGCATATCTTCTTGCATTTATTTACCAGAAAATGCCGTCCTTTGTGTATTCTCCCATACTGTATTAATCTTCACAGATCTTGAATACTCATTAGTGTATTAACATTGGCTCTATCAAAGAGCTTTAGGTCCATACTCCCCTGAGAGCCACTATATCCCAGTATAACTGTAGTTGATTCTAGACAGACTGAATGAAAAACACAGAGACCCAGGCAGTGGGAGCTCTAGAATAGACAGTGATTTTTCTCTGACAACACTTCTAATCTCATTGTACATTTCAGTCAGGCCTTGTGTGGGGGACATAAACCCCCTGCTCCCACAGGGCTCCAGGAACAGGAACAAGACCATCAGGCCGCTGCACGCTCTGGGAGAGATCACACTGACTGAGTCAACAGATTTCTCTCTCTCCTTCTTTCCCTCGTTCTCTCTTTTTCTTCTATTTTTTTCTCTCTCTCTCTCTCTCTCTCTCTCTCTCTCTCTCTCTCTCTCTCTCTCTCTCTCTCTCTCTCTCTCTCTCTCTCTCTCTCTCTCTCTCTCTCGCTCTCTCTCTCTCTCTCTCTCTCTCTCTCTCTCTCTAATTTCTCTCTCGCTATCTCTTTCTCTCTCTCCATTTCTCTCTCTATCTCTTTCCTTCATGTTTTCCCTCTCTCTCCAATTCTCTCTCGCTATCTCTTTCTCTCTCTCCATTTCTCTCTCGCTATCTCTCTCTCTCTCTCCATTTCTCTCTCTCTATCTCTTTCTCTCTCTCCATTTCTCTCTCTCTACCTCTTTCCTTCATGTTTTCCCTCTCACTTCATTCTCTTTCTTTCATACGTCTGTTTATGTAATGAGCAGCGATCTCTGAGAGAATCAAGGAGCTGCATGTGTTCTTAGTTCTTAGATATGGAGATTTGATCGTCCTGTATCCGCTAGAGATGAACAGGGACAGAGGAGACATTTTCTCATAAGATTTTCAAGATTTGAGGGAGTAGCATTCAACACACACATGCACGCACTCACACACACACGCATGCACGCACACACACACACACACACACACACACACACACACACACACACACACACACACACACACACACAAACACACAGCTTACTTTTCCTTTGCTGCTGCATTGCTCTGGTTCTCACACAAGACCACGTTGATGTGTTGCTGTGTGATGTGTTGCTGTCCTCTCCTCAGCTGACTGAGGATGTGCTAGGCCCTCATTTCCTCTCCTATTAGGCCTTTATTATTGGTTTCATTGATCACCGCTGCCCTGCAATCTGTGGTGCTGCTGTGCAAAGGTCCCTGGAGTATAGTCATTAGTGTCATGGCAACGTCCAGGGGCGGACACCACAGCAGGTGTCAGTTACAATGCTATCACAGGGGCTCAACACAGCTATCAACACCTAATGACAGACTAGGATTCTCAGAAACCAAGCTGGGCTACCAAGAGGCTGGGTAAATATATACCTTCTGTGTTGATGGTACTGCTGGGTTGTCTCAGCATATATCAATAAACGTCAATCAGTTATGTAAACTTATACAGTTTGAGTACAGATCAGTTTGTTATATTAATTAGAGAATGTCATCAATAATATTACGCGAAGTCAATGTAATGAAATATCCGAGCATTTTGAGGACACTGCATAATGTTCGGATATTTCATTACATTGACTTTGCGTAATATTATTGATGACATTCTCTAATTAATATAACAAACTGATCTGTTACTCAACAAAATTATCTGTATTTTTCTACCTTGAAATAGTGAAATAGTGGATTTGGATGTTTGAAGCAGGTGTTTATAATTGCAAGCATTGCTTAAATGGCAAGTGCAAATCCAGTCCAAATTAAATCAACACAAATTGAGAGCCATGTTATTCTATTAGCAGCTCAGATTATGCCATTAAATAGCTATTAGATTATCGAAAGGTTAGAACTCAGAACACCTCCCTTGGAAGTCTCACAAAACCTTTATCAGTCTTAATTGAACAAGCCAACTGCTGGGAGATCAATAGCTCATATGTTCCAAGTCTAGACATTCTGAACACTCAGATGGGATCTCAAACATACACCATGGCCCTCTCAGACTTCTCTTTCCAATACCTTGAATAAATGTCATTTTAATGATACACAAGACAATAAGAAAACATGTTTATTTTGAATCAAACATAAAATCTTGAAATCACGTCTTGAAACAACTAACATACAGGGTATTTGTGTCCTCTTGATCAAAGTACCAGAATTACCATTCACTCAACATTCACTCAAATCAAATATTTTAAATCAAATATCCAACCAAATACTCCCCCCAACCAAACACTCCCCCAACCAAATTCTCCCCCAACCAAATACTCCCTCCAACCAAATACTCCCCTAACCAAATACTCCCCTGAACCAAATACTCCCCCCAACCAAATACTCCCCTCAACCAAATACTCCCCCCAACCAAATACTCCCCCAACCAAATACTCCCCCCAACCAAATACTCCCCTCAACCAAATACTCCCCTCAACCAAATACTCCCCCCAACCAAATACTCCCCCCAACCAAATACTCCCCCAACCAAATACTCCCCCCAAACGTACTGTAGACACCTTCTACCCCTCTACCCCTAACATATTGCTTTTGTCAGTTCCACTCTAGCAAGCTGCAGACAACCACTGTGAATGTGACTGTAGCCTATTAAATGTTGCAATGGTGAAACGTTTGATAGATATAGTTTTCGCCTGACACGATGAAACGTGTGTGTGAATCCTCTCATAAATATATTCCTACATCTTTGGTAGGACATCAATCACATGGTTCCATGGAGATAAGTTGTGCGTGAGTTCTAGAATCTAATATAATGTGGAGGAGGGGGGCCTGTAGACCACTGGATGGGAATGAGAGTGATTGAGTAAGAGCAGAGGCTGAAGGACCTGAGCTGACCTGGGTCAGTGATTATGAAGACATGGGGCTCTATAAAGGGGTGAGGTAAGAGGACGGCCAAAAGCCTAGCTACCTCAGGAGACTGCTGCTTTAGACATGTTTCTCCCCCTCTGACTTTAGTTGGCTCTCTAGCCCACCCTCTATCAGTGGGATACATCCAAGAGCTATTGCAAGTCTACCAGAGGTTAGCTGAACCTTAATGGAATATTTGATTATCATGTTCTCTGGGAAGGTCAGAGGAGACTGTTTATAGACCATTGATTTCAACTCCTTTTGACACAGCATGCATTTGATATACAGTACTATGTGTGTATTATTCTTGTTAGATAACCTAGTTAGTATTTTTATGTGAAGATGTGTTTGTTAATCATTGCAGTTCAATTAGTGTTAAAGGTGAGTCACGTGGCAGGGCGGCTCGCTCGGCTCGCTGCATGTTAGAGGCTCTAAAAGTCAGGGGTCAGGGCACAGGTCAACCTGAACACTTTTTTAAATTATGACCTGTCTACCCCACAGGTGCCCATAGTTCTCAAGGTCAAACACTTCAATCTTAAATCCAGCACAAATATGTCACCGTATAGCACATCAACCCCCAGCTATTTGGCCAATCACCTAGACACTGAGAGAAGGAATCAGTCATGTTTGTAGATGTATGACCAGGGTAAAGGTATGTGATAGAAGCTTGGTCTGATACATCCTCAGGCTGGTCTCAGTAGGAATATCCCAGTGGTCAGGAATATCCCAGTGGTCAGGAATATCCCAGTGGTCAGGAATATCCCAGTGGTCATTGCATGGTCAGTTCAACAATGATCTTTATTTAAATCAGCAGACATGCTATACACATCCTGTGTGAACGTTGCAACATTAGATTATCACACAGTTTCATCAACAACACATGGTTTCTATAGATTATTTACATCCTTTGCATGCTAAAACAGCTGCATTTGATTTAGTGTCAGCTTTACTTGATGGATAGCCTTCATTAAAAAAGGGCTATTTGCATAGAATTTTGAGATGATTGACTTCAATGTGACTAGATTGATGAAGTGCACAATTAAATATAGTTTTTAGAGGAAATTACTCAAACAATTACATAAGAGATGATGAGCTTTTATTTGATCAATCTCACTTTCCATCAGTTCCACTTGCATGGTTCTGAGGTGATTTGTAGTAAGTAGCGTTCCTGCTTGGTGTCTCTACTTAAAGTCAAGTCAGACGTTTACCTCATTCTGGAGAACATACTGTACATGTCTGGTTTCCCGGAGACACACTAAGTCTTGTCCTTGACTAAAAAGAAAGCTCAATATAAGCTTAATATGTATCTGGGAAAATGGCCCAAAGAGATTAATACTATTCGATAAAGCATACAATATTGTTTGAATTTTTCCTGGAAGATATTGTTTTCCAGTTTCTTTTAATAGTATATTGTTCATATCACTACCATATTATATGTTTGTCTCTGTTGTGTATATATGCTTCTTAAATAACATTTTTGCCTAGAATTTGTAAAACAGGCCTTAGGGATCGATATACTTTGGTATGCACATTGTACTGTATACACATAATATATTCTAGTTTTATATGGTTTTGAACAATGAGACTGGGTACTTCCGTTAATAACAGGGTACTACTGGTATCTTGTGTCCCAGGCTGTGTCCCTGTACCATCAGTTATGGACACTCAGTAGTGTACTAGCTGGGCTGGCTGTGTGCCAAATAGTTTCAGGTCATTTATGTGTTGACCATTTCTGGGAATGCAGATAAGAGTGAATGAGTTTAGAATAACTGGTCCGAAAAACGCATTGATGTTTGATAACATTTATGTTAGTGTGATATCAGATGGACTGTACAGCCTGGAGGCACCACAACAACTCTAGACCCCCTGTCTATACATGACTAGTCAGAAATATCAACATGTGTCTGTCTCCCGTTCCGTTCTGTCCTTCTTAGACAGCTCCTCTCCTCTCCTCTCCTCTCCTCTCCTCTCCTCTCCTCTCCTCTCCTCTCCTCTCCTCTCCTCTCCTCTCCTCTCCTCTCCTCTCCTCTCCTCTCCTCTCCTCTCCTCTCCTCTCCTCTCCTCTCCTCTCCTCTCCTCTCCTCTCCTCTCCTCTCCTCTCCTCTCCTCTCCTCTCGTTCCCTCTCCACCAGGGGTGTCAAACATACAGCCCTCAGGTCGGGGGGCATGAGATCTCAATTTGATCTGAAATTACTAGGTAGTCAGGGAGCATCGAACATTTAAAAAACAATGGATAGGGGACTCTTAAAAAAAAACAAATGGCGAGGAAATAAAACCAATTTTAAGCGCGGCACTTGGGACCTTGGTGAAGACCGAAAGTGGCAAAATTAGTTTGAGAAGCCTGTTCTAGACCTAACAGCTTTGAATTTATTATCATCAGGATATAAATCACGTCAGTTAGACATATTTCAGACTGGACTGTCTGATCTGACATATCCTCTATTCCCCTTGTCCTTTATGTCTAGTCTGGACAGACAGTTTGCTTGTTCCTGTGTCTTCTCTTCTGGCTTGCCAGGCGGTGGGTTGTGTAACCAACGTGGAGCATCAGATCCAGATATAATTTCGTAGCTACACTTATCAGTGTCATCTCAGAGAGAGGCTGCCCGCCGGATCGGATCGCCTCGCTAGCCCACCGGTCACACAGACAGACAGAGAGGAGGAATCAAAGGGAGAAAAAACTACCAGAAAAAGATAATGAAGCTAATGGATGGATTTTTGATGTGCAGCCCTTAGACAGCTGTTGCTCTGATGAATAGGGATGGGTGTTATTTCGAGGGCTCCAGAAAGAGACAGCAGCCAAAACATCACGTCTTGGAGAGACATAGGAGACCCAAAAGATCACGTAGTCCTTGAGAGACAGAGACCATAAAGATCACGTAGTCTTGGATATGAGCATCATGATGAGCACCAATCTGGCCTGGCTCTTTGTTGTCGGCTCCATGGAGTCCCACATCTCTCTCCCCAATGGCAGTGTGCCCTCGGCTGGGCTGTAACACTGAGCCTCAGGCCTGTTTCAAAGACTGGAAGATGAAGAAACAAACAGCCATCAACCCGCCCCTCAGGGACCTATGATTAACTGGTTTTTAAACGCAGTGTTTTCAAAGCAGAAACAAACCATCTGTCATCTCAATATAAATGTAAATCATTTTAGGGCACCCTCTGCGATTAGAATGAGATCAGATGTCCCATAATACTGTCCACTTGTTATGACTTAAGTTTACTCCTTCCTCCTTACTCAGAGCTGTTTAGAAGAAGAGGAAAAAAACACCTGGCCGTTCTCCCTAGAGGTCAATATTATTCTGTTGATCATTTAAACACTATGACCTCTGACCCCTGCTTCCCTTTGAGCAGGGCAGTGTCTTTAAATGGCACCCTATTCCCTTATATAGTGCACAGCTTTTGACCAAATCCCGATGGTCCCTAGACAAAAGTAGTGCACTATAAAGGGAATAGGGTGCAACTTGAGACGCAGAGCAGGAACGGGATGCTCCCTAATATCGCTGAGCTGGAAGTTGATCCAGATCCGCTGTCAGTCTGGTCAGTCCGGTGGGACTCAGAGCAGGTGTGGCTCAGTATGCCTGTCCTGGGAAGATCCAAGGATGATCTGGGAATGAGGAGACAGATAGCAGGAAACAATATTGATGTAGGGAAGGATGAGTTACCATTTGTCTTCCTGCCGTCTCCACTCTTTTATTTATGTTCCGGTAAAACGCTTGACCCTTTGAGCGCCCATTCAACTGAGAGTAGTAGTCAGAGTGCTTTGATGGGAATGGCTCCCAAGAGTCTGTTATTAAAACCACTAGCTGCCAAGGTCTTTGAAGGAGTGGGAGGGTGTGTGTGTGTGTGTGTGTGTGTGTGTGTGTGTGTGTGTGTGCGTGCATGCATGCTTTTGTGCATGTTGAGAGTAGAAAACATTTTCTCAGGTACTCCAAACCCTGAGTCCTTCATTCTTCCCTCGTGATTCTGTTAGCTAGATGATTGAATGGATACAGAATGTGGTGATCATAATATGTTGGGATAAAAGCTTTGCACTTCATTCTGAAGTTGTTTGATTTAGGTGACCAGTAACAGTAATCTTGTGGAACGGTTAGTTCAATGATTAATTTATAGATGTTTTGACTGGGTTTTAAGATCTCTAAATCAGTGGTTCTCAACTGGTTTTGTCTCGGGAACCAAATTGAACCAGGTTGTCTCAGTCGCGACCGAATATTCGCATCTCGGAATCGCTAAAATACAATCTGGAAAACTATTTTTAATGCTATATTGATATTAAAAGTAGCAATTATATGAAAAGGAAACAACTTTCCCACCTCTTTCATTGTCAATAATTACATTTTGCCCATAGTCTTGATGAAGAATGTTAATAAACTCACTGAGACCACAAAATCAACCAAAATAGTGCTGCTAATACAATGGGGGAAAAAAGTATTTAGTCAGCCACCAATTGTGCAAGTTCTCCCACTTAAAAAGATGAGAGAGGCCTGTAATTTTCATCATAGGTACACGTCAACTATGACAGACAAATTGAGGAAAAAAAATCCAGAAATTCACATTGTAGGATTTTTAATGAATTTATTTGCAAATTATGGTGGAAAATAAGTATTTGGTCACCTACAAACAAGCAAGATTTCTGGCTCTCACAGACCTGTAACTTCTTCTTTAAGAGGCTCCTCTGTCCTCCACTCGTTACCTGTATTAATGGCACCTGTTTGAACTTGTTATCAGTATAAAAGACACCTGTCCACAACCTCAAACAGTCACACTCCAAACTCCACTATGGGCAAGACCAAAGAGCTGTCAAAGGACACCAGAAACAAAATTGTAGACCTGCACCAGGCTGGGAAGACTGAATCTGCAATAGGTAAGCAGCTTGGTTTGAAGAAATCAACTGTGGGAGCAATTATTAGGAAATGGAAGACATACAAGACCACTGATAATCTCCCTCGATCTGGGGCTCCACGCAAGATCTCACCCCGTGGGGTCAAAATGATCACAAGAACGGTGAGCAAAAATCCCAGAACCATACGGGGGGACCTAGTGAATGACCTGCAGAGAGCTGGGACCAAAGTAACAAAGCCTACCATCAGTAACACACTACGCCGCCAGGGACTCAAATCCTGCAGTGCCAGACATGTCCCCCTGCTTAAGCCAGTACATGTCCAGGCCCGTCTGAAGTTTGCTAGAGTGCATTTGGATGATCCAGAAGAGGATTGGGAGAATGTCATATGGTCAGATGAAACCAAAATATAACATTTTGGTAAAAACTCAACTCGTCGTGTTTGGAGGACAAAGAATGCTGAGTTGCATCCAAAGAACACCATACCTACTGTGAAGCATGGGGGTGGAAACATCATGCTTTGGGGGTGTTTTTCTGCAAAGGGACCAGGACGACTGATCCGTGTAAAGGAAAGAATGAATGGGCCATGTATCGTGAGATTTTGAGTGAAAACCTCCTTCCATCAGCAAGGGCATTGAAGATGAAACGTGGCTGGGTCTTTCAGCATGACAATGATCCCAAACACACCGCCCGGGCAACGAAGGAGTGGCTTCGTAAGAAGCATTTCAAGGTCCTGGAGTGGCCTAGCCAGTCTCCAGATCTCAACCCCATAGAAAATCTTTGGAGGGAGTTGAAAGTCTGTGTTGCCCAGCGACAGCCCCAAAACATCACTGCTCTAGAGGAGATCTGCATGGAGGAATGGGCCAAAATACCAGCAACAGTGTGTGAAAACCTTGTGAAGACTTACAGAAAACGTTTGACCTGTGTCATTGCCAACAAAGGGTATATAACAAAGTATTGAGAAACTTTTGTTATTGACCAAATACTTATTTTCCACCATAATTTGCAAATAAATTCATTAAAAATCCTACAATGTGATTTTCTGGATTTTTTTTCTCATTTTGTCTGTCATAGTTGACATGTACCTATGATGAAAATTACAGGCCTCTCTCATCTTTTTAAGTGGGAAAACTTGCACAATTGGTGGCTGACTAAATACTTTTTTCCCCCACTGTAAATCTATATTGAAAATACTGTGATTGAAGATTTCTTTTCAGTGATTTAATTATTTAAAAATGTAAATTCATTATCATTTCTATACACTTTCTACCTGATTTAAGTTGTTTAAGTTCAGACTGGAGTAAATGGTGTGTAGATGACTGACTTAGAGCAGGTGACTCCCCTCACTCAGGGTCAGACAGGGACTGCTCATGTGTTGAGTCTGTCCCAGCTGAGTCATAGCCTGGGTGGATCCACCATACAAACACAGCACTCTCTGGGGGCTGGCCAGGGAAAAGAGAAGACTGTATGTAGCCTGCAATATAGCCTTATACTGTATGTGTCCTAATAAGGCATGTATATCTTCCAATCTTTTTCTTGATGTTTTAGGAGGTATCTATGCTGTGGACAGTTTGGTCATAAATCTGGGTCTAAATGAGGTTTGGTGTGTTGTTGGAGTGTGTTGTTGGAGTGTGTGTGGTCTGGGTGTGTTACGCATGTCATCCTCCACACCATCCTCTTGTTAAGTATGTGGATGCTTCCCGATTCTACACCTTTTTCCAGAAGTGCACACTTTCATACTCCCCGTCATTGATTTAAAAGCATAGGGTTGGTGTAAGCATTGGCTGGAGGTAGTTGCCACAATTGTAAAATGCATGTGAGAAAGTGTGCAAAGAACACTACGGGAGAAGCTTGTAGAATCGGGACTCAGTGTGTGTGTGTTCTCCAGACGTGGCGTACTCCACCTCCATGAGAGCAGGGGGATCCAGGACCTGGGCATGCCTCGCTGGGAGCTGGTCCTCTGTCTGGTGGCTGTGGTCTTTCTTCTCTACTTCAGCCTCTGGAAGGGCGTCAAGTCCTCCGGCAAGGTACTGTTGACACACTGTACTGTACTGCTTAGTACAACACACTCCTACTGTAGTATAACAAACATTCCTACTGTAGTATAACACACTCCTACTGTAGTATAACACACTCCTACTGTAGTATAACACACTCCTACTGTAGTATAACACATACTCATACTGTAGTATAACACACTCCTACTGCAGTACAACACACTCCTACTGTAGTATAACACACTCCTACTGTAGTATAACACACTCCTACTGTAGTATAACACATACTCATACTGTAGTATAACACACTCCTACTGCAGTACAACACAATCCTACTGCAGTATAACACACTCCTACTGCAGTATAACACACTTCTACTGTAGTACAACACACTCCTACTGCATTATAACACAGTCCTACTGTAGTACAACACAGTCCTACTGTAGTACAACACACTCCTACTGTAGTACAACACACTACTACTGTAGTAGGCAGGTAGCCTAGCGATTAAGAGCGTTAGGCCAGTAACTGAAAGGTCGCTGGTTTGAATGCCCGAGCCGACAAGGTGGAAAAATCTGTCGTTCTGCCCTTGAGCAAGGCAGTTAACCCCCAACAACAACTGCTTCCCGGGCGTCGATGACGTCGATTAAGGCAGATCCCCGCACCTCTATGATTCAGAGGGGTTGGGTTAAATGTGGAAGACACATTTCGGTTGAATGCATTCAGTTGTACAACTGACTAGGTATCCCCCTTTCCTTTTCCCTAGTATAGCACGCACTGCAACTGTACACAAAATGAACTGTGGTTGTGCGGACACACTCTGCGTAGTACATGGGTTTACACTACAGTACCTTGAGAAATAAGATCTATAAACAGTAACCGGAGTGTGACAAAAACCAGTCTCTGAGTTGACAGATCTAAGCACCGTTTAGTACTGCTTAGTGCATGAGTCTACACAGATCTGAAAAAGAACATCTATACAGTAACCATAGCTGACAGGCCAGGGAGAATACAACAATTCACATGATGTCATGCACTGTATGTCATAGGACATGATCTCACAGTAATAATGACAAATCTGTAATGTTATGTTGTCCAGGTGGTGTATTGAACACTACCGTACACTCTTAGAAAAAAAGGTGCTATCTAGAACCTTAAAGGGTTCTTTGGCTGTCCCCATAGGATAACCCTTTGAGGAAATGTTTTTGGTTGCAGGTAGACGCTCTTATCCAGGTGCAGGTAGTCATGTAGCTAATGTTCTGTGTTGTGTTGTATCCAGGTGGTGTACATCACGGCCACCATGCCCTATGTGGTGCTGTTTGTCCTGCTGATCAGAGGCATCACTCTGCCAGGGGCTATGGACGGCATACGGGCCTACCTCCACATCGACTTTAAACAACTCAACGACCCCAAGGTCAGACATGTCTTTAGAGTACAGTACAGTGTGTTACTGAGATTAGGGATGCAATATTTCCAATAACTTAAAAAATTCCCAGGTTCCCGGAATCAAGAGAGAATAAACAAGAAATCCGGGATCCGCCAAACAGGATTTCTTGAAACCTGGGAATTATGCTAGAGCTCCCATAGTCACATCCAATATGGAAATAAATTAAATTAACTCATTTAGGAACCAAAACATGTGTTAGCTGTTTTTGGACACAAAGTGGAGGGAAAAAAGAAAAAAAACTGGGAGGTTGTGATTTCACATATGCCATAATCAATATAGAATGCTGTAAATGAACGGTAAGGAGCTCTAATGTTTAATATAGAATCTGTAAATGAACGGTAAGGAGCTCTAATGTTTAATATAGAATGCTGTAAATGAACGGTAAGGAGCTCTAATGTTTAATATAGAATGCTGTAAATGAACGGTAAGGAGCTCTAATGTTTTTGAAAACATGGCCAAGGAATCATATCAGAGACAAGATTATTTAGAGCCAAGAGTCAGTAGATAGTCAGTACTCAGGAGAGATTCTGTCAAATGTAATGCTCTTCTCTGTATCATATTATAATGCTATGGGCTCTTTATATTATATTATAATGCTATGGGCTTATATTTTTAAGGAGTGGGGCAGTTTCTTAAGTTCTTTGCTTGATTGAAGAGATAGTAAAGTGTTGGAAAGACGGGGGCGATAGGGGAAGGGTGAGTCAAAGGGCAGTGGGCCGGGGTCAGCGACTGTAACCGCTGGATCACACAGGCCACAAAGTCTCTTTCTATGTTCCTGCTGTAGGTGTGGATTGATGCTGCTACTCAGATCTTCTACTCCTTGGGAGCCGGCTTTGGAGTGCTCATTGCATTTGCCAGCTACAATAAATTTGACAACAACTGTTACAGGTAAGATTTATCACTGTTGATATCACGGTGCTGTCCTCAGTGCTTCTCTATCATGACCTTACAAGGCTTACATGACCTTCTATAACCTGTAACCAGGCAATCAGATTGAACAGATCCTGTGCTGTGTAAAGGTCTCTTTAGATTTGTCTTTCCTGTTTTAACTGGACAGAAAGGTGATGTGTATCTGGCCAGTGGACTTTCTGGCTTGGAGCTAACAGGATAAGTGCAGCCCATGCTAGGCCAGATGATGGCTATAGCCATAGGCAGTGTTACGTTCCCTGCCATTCTGTGGTCCTCTAAACCCCTCACAGAGAAACAGACATTAGACTGTGGGGTCTGCTGATCCTTGTCATCACTAATAGGTTATTGTGAAAGTGGAGAGGTGGGTGCTGCTATCAGTTAGACCCATTCTGCTTTTAGAAAACGTGAGCTAGCAAGCCAGCAAGGCAAGGTAAAATATCACAAATAGAGCTAGATAAAGCCAGAAGAATAATATACTTGTTGAACATAGCTGATTAGCTATAGCCATCAGTCTTGTGTGTTTTCATGGTCATCATTCACTCACTGCTAAGTTTGTCAAGGTGTATAGCTATCTGCTACAGGGCGTTTTGATGTGAGCATGGGCGTGCACCACTCGAACGTGACGTTTGCTTGTAAACAAAAACATTTCTCTATTGGTTTAAATAGAACCATGAGGAAATCTGTAGGAAACGTTATGTGGAAGTACTGAAATTCCCACCTAAGAAACATATGGTTCTCAGAACGTTCTGTTCTAACTGGGTATCCTGCATCATTCACAGAACATTGTGGGAAGGTTGTATGCAAAATAACTATAGGGCTACCACGCTCTCACTAAGCTCTAAGAAACATATGGTTCTCGGAACGTTATGTGTTAGCTGGGTAGGGTTTTTGTAGTGTGAAGCTGTACAGCTAATTGAGTTTCCCACTCTTATAAATTACTTTGCTTGATCTAAATTCCCCCCCCCCCCCCCCCCTTACACAGCTGAAGGCCTCATGTGTGCTCAGCTGGGCCATATGTGGGAGCTAAGAGGCTGAATGAGGACTTGTGAAAGTTGGCTGTTACATCCGTAGATATTCTGAAAGGACATCTATGTGGTAGCAGCTGGTTGTATTATTCTCCATATTGTACACAGATGGGACGGTTGAGGTCAGACTGTGGTCCATGTTCTCTCTGTCTGTCTGGTGACTGAACGTGGGTTAATGACCACAAACAGTCTTCAGGCTTTCACCCAGTTTGATTTCCAGGTGGGCCTCAAAGGCTCTCAAACAACATCCAGTCCCTCTGCATCAAAATTGTTAATTAAAACCAATACAAAATTAAACTCTTTAAAGGGGCATCCATTTTTGGACTTATTAATTAATGATATGTACCCATTGATTCTTGAAGAATATAACTTATGAATGCCTCATGAGCTTAGTTCAACTGTCGTACCCCATCAGAATCCAAAATATAAGCTTTGTTTTACTCCAAAGTTTGTAAACAAAGTAAATGTAAACAAACACTACATAGCCTATTAACATGGTTTACACTATAAATGTGATATTATGGATGGTCAGTCCTTGCATCCATACCTCTGTCTATGAATTTGAGAGTGGTTACATTTCTCCAGCCCCATCCCACAGCTTCTTACCAAAACAGGGGTGGGGAGTATTCTTTGTTATTGTTTCAACTGCTGATTGCCGCTTTAAGGTTAGGGTTAAGGCAACAGATCTATGTGGGAGGCCTCACCCTGCCTGTACAGTTCAAGGCACTAAGAAGTTACTTATCCAGCAATGCCTTTGCTGGTGTTGGGTGGTAGTGAAAGCTGAAGGTTCTCTGTGTGTGCGTTCCAAATGGCACCCTATTCCCTACATATTGCGCTACTTTTGACAAGAGCCCGATGGGCCCTGGTAAAAACAAACTAGTGCACTATATAGGGAATAGGGTGCCATTTGGGACACAGCCACTGCCTCCTCATTAACCTACTTCCAACCTCTCTGCTGAAACCTTCTTTTCTTCTGTCTTCTAATACCTTGACAAGACCCTCAAGACAAGACACAAGATATGGTTCCAAAAAAAACTTCTGTTTAGATTTACCATGGTTCAAGGAAAAAACAGCATGTCTGTGAAATAAGACACGGGTTCTAAAAGTCCAATAGTCAAACTGTTAATATGGTGAGTTTATTATTGCTGTAAGACCTGTCATGGTACTATCATGGTAGCTTTATAGGCTAGGTGTTGTTGGAGGCAGAGTAAGAGCTCACATGAAGTGTTTTCTAAACATGATTTGTGTGTGTGTTCTCTTCCCCACAGGGATGCTATCCTGACCAGTACAGTGAACTGCGTCACCAGCTTCTTTTCAGGGTTTGCCATCTTCTCTGTGCTCGGCTACATGGCCTACAAACACGGGGTCAGGATAGAGGACGTGGCCACCGAAGGTGAGAGGAACCCTACTAGACACACACACAAACGCACACACACACACACACACACACACACACACACACACACACACACACACACACACACACACACACACACACACACACACACACACACGCACACACACACACATAGGAAGATAAACATGCCTTATTAGGACACATACAGTATAAGGCTATATTGCAGGCTACATACAGTCTTCTCTTTTCCCTGGCCAGCCCCCAGAGAGTGCTGTGTTTGTATGGTGGATCCACCCAGGCTATGACTCAGCTGGGACAGACTCAACACATGAGCAGTCCCTGTCTGACCCTGAGTAGAGTGAGGGGAGTCACCTGCTCTAAGGGAGGGCAGGATTCTGACAACACCCAACAGTCAGTCATCTACACACCATTTATAGAGTTTCAAACCCAGTCAAAACACCTATAAATTCATCATTAAACTAAACATTCCACAAGCTTACTGTTACTGCTCACTAAATCAAACAACTTAAAGGAAAGATTCACCCATTTTGAATATTATATAATTTTTGTGCGTCTATAAGCAATGTTCTATCAATTCCTGAGGTAAGCAGGCAGAAATACAGCCGGTATGACGAATGATGCAAAACTCATCATACTGGCTGTATTTCTGCCTGCTTGTACAGCAATAGCTCAGATACACATGAAAACATGTGTATCTGAGAACATCGCTCAGAGATGCACAAAAAACGATATAACATTCAAAATGGGTGAATCTTTCCTTTACGAATGAGCAGCAACGTGCAATGCTTTTAATATAATTGATTGCAACAGTAGCTGAGAGGGTCTGGGGTTCAGATGGAATTGAAATACCAGAGAACACATAAATACTGGCCTGCTGTGGAGAGAGGGTTTGGCAGACATACAAAAAAAATTAAATCTGATAAAAATCTGCTTTGCTTTCTAGTTCTTCTGTCTTCTACTTGCCACTGTCCCTCCGTTGTCTGTCATTTCTTTGTCATCTTGAGTCCTCACTTCTCTGCCTTTCTCCTTCCTTTCCTCCTTTCACTTTCCATTGTTAAATCATCTCTTATTTTCTCTGAAACGACCTTGTGGACAGGGTCAAGCTCAGGACAAGGAAGTGTTATATCAACATCCCACCAAACAATATGCTGTTTTATTTCAACATCCCACCCAACAACGTACCATTTTATAGACTGATGGTAATCAGTTGTCTCTGGTATGTGCTATCACAAGTGTCTCTATCTATGTATCTGTGCGTGAGTGCAGGTGCAGGACTGGTATTCATCATCTATCCTGAGGCCATCTCCACCCTCCCTGGATCTACCTTCTGGGCCATAGTATTCTTCATCATGCTGCTGACTCTGGGCATCGACAGCTCTGTGAGTTACTGGCCCACCTCAGGGTTGAATTACTGCATGCTATGTCCCACCACAGGGCACGGATGGCTACTGACCATTTGTTTCTATCTTATGGTGGATTTATCTGATCTATCTAGTGGATTTATAGTAAGTGTAGATTAGAATACTGTATCTCCTCCGATCTGTCTATCTATATCTATATGTCTCTTTGTCCCTCTCTGTCTCTTTCTCTCTCTGTCTCTCTCTCTCTCTCTCTCTCTCTCTCTCTCTCTCTCTCTCTCTCTCTCTCTCTCTCTCTCTCTCTCTCTCTCTCTCTCTCTCTCTCTCTCTCTCTCTCTCTCTCTCTCTCTCTCTCTCTCTCTCTCTCTCTGTCTGTACAGTATTACAGGCACTTTTGCATACACACAGTCAAGTCAATCTTATACATTATTCTACTTTCCCATGGTTGCAGTGAGTGCTCTGGTCCTGCTCTGAGTTCTGGGTACTGCGAAGGCAGTTGTTTTGACTGTTACCCAATAACCATGAAGTGGAAAGTCACATGCATCGCAGCCTGAAACGCAGGAAAACTTTGTCCACAGTGATTGTTCATTTTTCCTCATAAAATTTCCCAGTTACATAAGGTGATCATTTACTGTAAATGAAGCAAAAAAGGAAATTCCACAGCAGTAGGAGTCATGTAGCACTGCACTTAGAAAGCTAGGTCTGATCGTTTAGATTCTAGGCCAAAGGTATTCTGTTTAGGTGAGAAGACTGTGTGATTCTGTTACATTACTGCTGTAGGTACTACAATTTATGTGTTTGTGCCACTGAACCATCCTAATGTATGTCTGCCTGTCTGCCTGTCTGCCTGTCTGCCTGTCTGCCTGTCTGCCTGCCTGTCTGCCTGTCTGTCTGTCTGTCTGTCTGTCTGTCTGTCTCTGTCTGTCTGTCTGTCTGTCTGTCTGTCTGTCTGTCTGTCTGTCTGTCTGTCTGCCTGTCTATCTTCCTGTCTGCCTGTCTGTCTGTCTTCTAGATGGGTGGTATGGAGGCGGTCATCACAGGACTGTCGGACGACTTCAAGATCCTGAAGAGGAACAGGAAGCTGTTCACCTTCGCCACAGCATTCGGAACCTTTCTTGTCGCGCTCTTCTGCATCACTAATGTGAGGTCACTTCCTGTTCCTCTGAGTCACATATGATTTTCATAGCTCTCATATGATTGCATAAATCAAACCAAAGAGGATCACAAACTTCCCACCAGGCATAAGATAGAAAAGGGAATCCCCTGTCCAACCATGCGAACAATTGTTATTGCCTGACTCGATAAGCTTTGTGTTTCATGCTTATCCTTGCCAGCTCACAGTAGTTAACGGCAGCCAGGTTGCCCATCTTCAACAACCTTTTGACATTGTGTCTCTGTATCTCTCTCTCACTCACTCTCACTCTCTCACTCTCACTCTCACTCTCACTCTCACTCTCACTCTCACTCTCACTCTCACTCTCACTCTCTCTCTCACTCTCACTCTCTCTCTCTCTCACTCTCACTCTCTCTGTCTGTCAGGGAGGAATATATGTGCTGACTTTGTTGGATAACTACGCGGCGGGGACCTCCATCTTGTTTGGGGTGCTAATTGAGGCCATTGGGGTGTCCTGGTTCTACGGTATGTATTATCGGTCCCCCTTAGCCTAGTACAGAGGCACATACTAATGCTGACTTCTTACTGTGGTGAACCTGCTTATCTACCTTTCCTCTTCTATTGTTCATTAGAGCCCAGTCCTTTGTTCCCTCCATCTCTCCACCCCCCCTCCATCACCCCACCCTCCCCCTCCATCACCCCCTGCCCACAATTGCCCTCCCCTGGCCTGCCCTCTCCTCCCGTCGGCTCTCTCAACCTCCCTAACCCTCTGGCATCTTCACTACCCAGGCCCTGCAGCTACACCTGACATTTACTGGCAGTGTAGAGACACCGTGCTTCCCTTCCTTAGACCTCCACTGTTAACCCCCTTTCTCCATCTCTCCCAATACTCCTCTTTCCATCTCTCCATACACTCCCCTCCTCCCCTACACCCCCCGCCTTCTCCCTTCCTCCCTGCTCCCTTCCACTCCTCTCCATCCCCCCATACACTCCCACTGTCAGACAGCAGATTGCAGCAGTCATAAAGTAGGCCACAGCCAGAGCCACACACAGACCACTGATGGGAGGCTAACTACTGACTCTCTCCCTTGTGGGGGTCAGAGGAGAGGGAGGCAGAGAGGGGAGGCTAGCTACTGAGTCTCTCCCTTGGTGGGGGTCAGAGGAGAGGGAGGCAGAGAGGGGAGGCTAGCTACTGACTCTCTCCCTTGGTGGGGGTCAGAGGAGAGGGAGGCAGAGAGGGGAGGCTAGCTACTGAGTCTCTCCCTTGGTGGGGGTCAGAGGAGAGGGAGGCAGGGAGGGGAGGCTAACTACTGACTCTCTCCCTTGGTGGGGGTCAGAGGAGAGGGAGGCAGGGAGGGGAGGCTAGCTACTGAGTCTCTCCCTTGGTGGGGGTCAGAGGAGAGGGAGGCAGGGAGGGGAGGCTAACTACTGACTCTCTCCCTTGGTGGGGGTCAGAGGAGAGGGAGGCAGGGAGGGGAGGCTAGCTACTGAGTCTCTCCCTTGGTGGGGGTCAGAGGAGAGGGAGGCAGGGAGGGGAGGCTAACTACTGACTCTCTCCCTTGGTGGGGGTCAGAGGAGAGGGAGGCAGAGAGGGGAGGCTAGCTACTGAGTCTCTCCCTTGGTGGGGGTCAGAGGAGAGGGAGGCAGGGAGGGGAGGCTAACTACTGACTCTCTCCCTTGGTGGGGGTCAGAGGAGAGGGAGGCAGGGAGGGGAGGCTAACTACTGACTCTCTCCCTTGGTGGGGGTCAGAGGAGAGGGAGGCAGAGAGGGGAGGCTAGCTACTGAGTCTCTCCCTTGGTGGGGGTCAGAGGAGAGGGAGGCAGGGAGGGGAGGCTAACTACTGACTCTCTCCCTTGGTGGGGGTCAGAGGAGAGGGAGGCAGGGAGGGGAGGCTAACTACTGACTCTCTCCCTTGGTGGGGGTCAGAGGAGAGGGAGGCAGGGAGGGGAGGCTAACTACTGACTCTCTCCCTTGGTGGGGGTCTGAAGAGTGGGAGGCAGGGGAGGCAGGGAGGGGAGGCATGGGGGAGTTGTGAGAGACTGTACACTACAGTGTGTTTATAATTGTCTGTTTAGCAGTTTGTGTTATTTATCCAATAGTAAAATGGAATAAATGTAGGTGCAGTGAAATATGTTGTTTTACAGGGTCAGCCATAGTAGTATGGAACCCCTGGAGCAAATTAGGGTTAAATGCCTTGCTTTAGGGCACATCAACAGATTTCTCACCTTGTTGGCTCAGGGATTTTAACCAGCAACCTTTCATTTACAGGCTCAATGCTCTAACTACGAGGCTATTTGGCATGGACGTGCATGGGTGAGAGTAGTGAAGGACTATATGGTGTGTGAACAGTTCTATGCAGTCTGTTTAGTGTTTTATGTATTGCACAGAGATAATACTGTATGTCGACAAGTTGTGCTTTATCTTTAAACTACAGCCCATCAATGTACACCATGATTTATAGTCAGTATTAACTGCTGAAACTGAACCTCATGATGAGGTCAGACAGACAGAGCACCACAGAGAGAGGAGAATAAAGGAGAGGGTCTGCTTGTAGCTGGAGTTGTGACAGGGTTTCCTGGACCTGTCTTAATGTTAACAGGCCTTGGCTGCTCTGATAAAGAAGCATTATGCCCAAGCTATAGAAACACCATGGTTGTGTACAAAATGGCACCATATTCCCTATATAGTGTACTACTTCTGGTCAAAAGTAGTACACTATATAGTGTCGTTTGGGACACAGTCCATTTCCTTATAGGCAGACTTAACCCTGTGTGAAATTATAATATAACATACTTGGAACTCAGAGACTTTTATGAAACAGATATCATTGAGCTGCATTTTTACTGCTGTGTGAACTCATAATTACAGAAGAAATTGGAGTTGTGTGCCATGAAGCTCTTTCTCAGCCAATGCTCCAGCTGTTATGTATGGACATTGATGAGAGGAGCGTTAGTTCTCCTGTGAACTTCAGACATCAGAAGCAAAGCGGACTGTGGGTCTGACCTGGGTGCAAATAGTATTTGTTTTCTTTCAAGTACATTGAGCGTTTGATTGAGCCTTCCCGTAGTGCCAGATGGGCAGGGTTTGTACTATTGGTTGTATTGCACCAGGCAAGCTCAATCAAGCTCAGCTTCAGTATTTGTAAGGAAACAAGTACTATTTGAACCCAGGTCTGCAGTGGGTCTATGGGTATGGTTCTGTGTGCGTGAGTTCAAGCCCTGGTCTTCTGCCCTGTGTTTCCTCTCCAGGCGTGGACCGCTTCAGTGAGGATATCGAGCGCATGATGGGCTTCAAGCCAGGTCTCTACTGGAGGCTGTGCTGGAAGTTTGTCAGCCCCACCTTCCTACTGGTGAGAACCCCGGGGGGCAAGAAGGGGCTGATTGGGGGGCTGGGGCTGAAGCCTTTGGCATGGTGCTGGGGCTTGGGGTGGGATGGGAGGGCAAAGTGCCTGACACAAGCTTGAAGTATTAAACATACTGTAGGAATCATGATCTATGGTATGTAATTGAGCTTGAATGGAAATGAGGAAATTCCCAACAGAGGTTACCTAATTGTTACTGGCTGCCATATACTGTACTATAGTCTTTTTTAACTCGTATTATGTGCCAGCAATTAGTAATTTGCCACAGGAAATGTGTTTTCCTGTAAAAAAAATGTTAGAGATGTGTTACGTCAATGAACCACAGATGTGGGTTTGTATAGATAGGGATTACCAAAAGCACATGATCTGTCTTGACGGGAAATTATATTATTCCCTTAATGCTTTTATATTGATTATGATCTTTCATATGTCAGTATTCCTCTTTCCATAGGGGAAGTTTATATGTTTTAAATGGCAAACAGGAAATAAAAAGAGGATGGGAAGATTGAAAGCCAGGAAAATAGGTAGATTAGATTGAAAGCCGATATATCACCAGGATCTTTAAACCTTATGTCTGAGGGGACCTATCATTGTTTAGTTTTAGTGTGTAGTGAACGCTACCATAGTTCTGCTAGCCTTACCTCCAGAAGCAAGGCAGAAACAGCAGATGTCAGGAAGATAGCGCCCAACTCTGGCTGTTGCATGGATGGCATTTGTAGAAAAAGGACATAGAATAATGTTGTTAGCCTTTGATATTCAGTTGGAGACGAGGAGGAGACACTGCCCTGACCTTCCAGTGTTGTATTATAACTACTAGTGATGTTTGCTGCTCTCTGGGGCAACAGTTACAAAGCTACAGAGTTACAGTTCAGTGGTGATGGGCCTCCAGTCTCTAGTCTACAGCTGCCTGGTGAACCAGAGTACTTACAGTGAAAGTCTATTACAGTATGTGTCAAACCCCAGAGGGAGAGACCATGCCCATGTCTGTTCTATTCAACTCAATTTCATCTCTGTAATGCTTTTATGTTTTTGTCAAAATGAACAGTGGCGGAGTATTCGTTTTTTCTACAGAAGCTGTTTTGATATCTCTTTGGGAATATTTTAACCACTCTGTTTTTTTTTTCTCCTCTCCGTACTTTGTGATGATAGCCAGCATCGAGACCTAGCGGTTCTATTGTTTCTCCTGTCCTCAGTTTATATGGTGACCTAGCTAACCGTTCTGTTGTTTCTCCTATCCTCAGTTTATATGGTGACCTAGCTAACCGTTCTATTGTTTCTCCTGTCCTCAGTTGATATGTTGACCTAGCTAACCGTGCTGTTGTTTCTCCTATCCTCAGTTTATATGGTGACCTAGCTAACCGTTCTATTGTTTCTCCTGTCCTCAGTTTATATGGTGACCTAGCTAACCGTTCTGTTGTTTCTCCTGTCCTCAGTTTATATGGTGACCTAGCTAACCGTTCTGTTGTTTCTCCTGTCCTCAGTTTATATGGTGACCTAGCTAACCATTCTGTTGTTTCTCCTGTCCTCAGTTTGTATGGTGACCTAGCTAACCGTTCTGTTGTTTTTCTCTTCTCCCCAGGTCGTGGTGATAGCCAGCATCGTGACGTCCACGGGCCTGAGTTATGATGACTATGTCTTTCCTTCATGGTCCAACGTGATTGGTTGGGGTGTAGCTCTGTCCTCCATGATGTTTGTGCCCATCTATGCCATCTATAAGTTCCTCAGTATGCCAGGGACATTCAAACAGGTCAGTGGAAAAACAAATCCCTCTCATCTGCATAATTGTTGTTTATATAATGTAAAGATAACCTTAGATCGATTTGATTTGATTTATTAGGATGCCCATTAGCCGACGCCAATGGCGACAGCTAGTTTTACTGAGGTCCGACATATAACATAAAAGACATTACAGACAAAATACTTTACAATTTACATACATTTAAAAACATTAACATGTAGTGTGTTAATGTTGGCAGGTACAGTATGTACTGTAGCTTGATGTCATGTAGCTTGAAAGCTGTGGTAAATAGCAACCTCTTATCTGTATCCCAGCGGTCAAAACTGGTTGAAATGCCATCCTTATAACCAGATTATGATGTCATTTCAACCAGGTTTGCACGCTGGGATAGTATGTGTTTATTTTATGCAAAGATAATCTTAGATCAATGGCAGGCATGTAGCTTGGAGTCTTCAAGGCTTGACCTTGAACTGACACAAACTGACTTTTTCCTTTTCGATGGTTGACGGTTGATGATGTCAGTACTTGTGGGACGCTGGTTAGAGATCTTGCGGGTTCAAAGCCTGAACAGTGAACAGTATAATCATAAAAATAACATTCCTTTGATGATTATCTTTCTGAGCAGTAAACAGTGTTACCTTGTGTTTTCCTACTCACTCCTCGTGGCATTTCCTTCTGATGCCTGGCAGTGTTTAGACTCCTTCCATGACTATCTCCCATGCTTTTCCTCCAGCTGAGATCACAGTTTATCATACTGTTATCGCACCAAGTGCACTTCAGTCAGATATGAGGACGGGGGCGATCTGGAAGAGACATCAGAGATCATACAGTATACACTACAGTACAGTGTACATCCAGTCCAGCCTGATCACATCAGAATCAGAAAGCTGTTTGACATATTTGAGCTATCTCCAAGTTCCTTATCTATAGAAGAAATGGTGGATCTATAGAATAAACTGTGACCATAGATTAAAGTGCTAGTTTATTACAAACTTCAAGATCATATCTCTTGTGCTTGGGACAATGTGTTTTTTGCAGTGTAAGAGTATGTGTTTATTGTAAGGTACGAGTTATGTAATATAATGTACTGTAATGGTCTGTTTTTCAGAGGATAGCCTACTGCATCACACCAGAACACGAACATCATCTCGTGGCAGAGGGAGCTACCATCAGACAGTTCACGGTGAGTACAGATGTTGGATCTTCATTTGAGCAAGTTTGCTAGAGCAGGACAATTATCCTGCAGCAACAGGACATTTGAATTATTATGTGGATTATAATTAATTGACATTTGTGTAGGGGTTGATACATTTATTGTTAGGGCAAATCAAGTCTGACATTTTAAAGTGAAAATGACAAACTTTATCACTCTTTTGTTGCTGAGAATTTTCCTGAAATGCAAACTTGTAGTGTGTTTATGGTTCTACATCTGTGAGGGCTGGAAAACAGAGAGGTATAGAGGATGTAGGCAGAGTGATGACCAGAATGGAAATGTGACCTCTAATGATGCTCTATGCTGCATTGGCAACGAGCTTTATCAACATCACCCTTTTCTATTTCAGCTCAAGCACTGGTTGGCTATCTGACAACCTAATGTCACCCAACCTTCCTCACTACTCACAATTCCGGGGTGTTGGAGTCGTGGCGTTCCGACGGCAGATGTTCCTGCTGCTGAGCCTCCTGCTACTGGAGGATGGACAGGGAAAACGCCATGCTCCTTTCTGCCTCTCTGTGTTCTTTTGGTTCTGACCCAACCTGTGACCTGCCATCCCCTCATTTCCACTCCGCCCCTCATCTCCCGCTCTCTCTGTCGAGTGACTACAGATTCTCTCCTCAACCTCTGCCTACAGAGTCAACTCAGTATCCTCCATGTTTTTGCTTTTGAAGTGTCTTTTTATTTAGAACAATTACCATGTGGCATCATCTTCATTTTTTTCAAATGTATACAACTCATAAGATGGAGAAATTCCATGCAGAGAATCTACAGGTGTTTTTTTCTGTGTTCATGGACATAGTTATTTGTTTTCATATCAGTTTTTTACATGTTTTTTTCTTTACTATGACTGTTCTGTGTTCATTGTCTATAGAATGGGTTAGACACTTAAACCAAGTCAAAAAGTACCAAATTACCACTTCTGTCATCATGTATACTCTAGGCAGGGGGAGACAAACATGACTCACATTGCTTTTTGTCTTTTTGACTCTTTTCAAAAAGGACCCTCAAGCTTTTAGGTGAATGAGAAAGGGGAGAAATATAGTTTCATTGCCCTCTTTGTATGTCTGACTGAGTAGTTATCATTGGGAGAAGGTCCCCATTCCCTACTCTAGATATCATGCTTTAGAAAGAGCAGCTCAACTGTGTCAGTGCCTTATCGAGCTAGACACTCCAGAACCTGTCAATGTTTTCATTGGTCCATACAGAAAGGTTTTGCCCGACGACTCAGGAATCCTCTCCTGCAGATCAGAGCTTGTGGATAATAGATATTCTTTATGGTTACCAACATACGTTATTAATTCAGTTTGAATGACAATGTCCTTTAGATATTCATCTTACAGCAGTAGAGGTTTTTCCCAGTTGCCTTCTCCATCTTCTGAAACCTACCTGAAACAGATATGAAGCTTTTGTCACCTGTCTGACAGAAAAGGGAACAATTGATGTTGAGACTCAGAAATGTTTCGTCTTGCAAGTGGTGGTCCTTATGCTTTCCACATGGCCTTTACACAGAGTAGAGGTCTCCATTGTAATGCTATGGTTACTAACGGAACTGCGTGTACCAACTTTAATGTGTTGCATAGTGCTAGCATATTTTCCTCTTCAGAGAGGCTTGTGCCCTTGATCCAATGATTTTGCCTTCACCGTGCTTGTGAATAAACAGTAGTAATTGAACAGTGGTGAAGACCCAAAGGGAGGCTTTGATTCAATGTCAGGAAATTTCAGAGGTTGAATCCAGCACTTGAAAGAAGTCTTTAACAGAAATACTTGTTTCAGTTTTCTATGGATAGGTAAGCACTCTTAGTGTTTTAGGGAATGTTTTCAGACATGCAAGAAATGCCCTGTTTTATCAAAAGCTCAACTGAATTACAGCACTAACACAGGTAGACTCAACAAAACAAGTGACATTTCTTTACTTTTTATATGCTGTAATGTTCTCTTTGTTATATTGCACATTTCCAATGCATGGTTTTGTGGTCCATATGTGTGAGGGAAATCAGGAGCTTCTCCTTCAAAGAGTGTATGTGTGTGTGTGTGAATGTATGTGTGTGTGTGTGGAAGGATAGCTAGTGTATTTTAAGTTCGAAATGCCTCATTCATTGTACAAGGATTGTTATGTTATATGTTACATTGTCATCTCTTGAAGCCTATTTCTTTGTCAAACTTGACTTAAAGAAAATTCACCACCAAGGAAGTGCCAAAATGTTCCCCCCTTTTTTTTTTAGAGATGACTGCTGTTTTTGTCTTTTATTTTGTTCTGTTTCTCCATTCTGTTTGTTTATTTATTGAAATGGAGTTGAAATTTAATTGTAAACATTTTATCGTGAAACAACATTAATGGCAGGAAGCAAGCCACACACAAAAATTCAATTGTATGTGGAGTATAAGATATGGAAAAATATATAAATATATTCTTTTGTTATATATCTAATCTTGTATTCATCAAATTCTTTATAAACGAAACGTGAATGTAAAGTATTTTAAACGTAACTGTCCACTGTTACTGTTATATCATTGTGTTTGATGTAGGTAAGATGAATCTATTTACAGATGTATTCTCCAGTGTAACCGGGGTAACTTTGCAACGTGAATGTAGACAAGTACAGCCCTGGTATTACCTGAGCTAAATTTACAGAACACTGTATACAATACAAAAGTCCTGTTGAACGTGAGTGACAACTATCTATGAAGAAGTCAAAATATGCACACTATTATAATAAAGAGATTCTTCTACACACACAGATGGGGGTATATGCATTGATTTATTGTTGGAAGAATGGGATAATAAGCTTCTGTGAATGCAATTTAATTCACAGTCCATTGTGTTGTGTTGGAGAGGGTAGACTGTACTGTAGCAGAAAGATGAATGCATGGGGCTTAGATAATAGAGAAACCAGAAAGAAGGAATGTTTGGAGCTCTCTGATGGGAGCATCTACGTCCCTTTCTCTCTGTCTCTCTCTCTCTCCACTGATTCAGCAAGTGTTTCATTATTGTACTTCAACAGGAGAAAAAAAAAAGTTTGTTTCGTTTTAACGTTAATAATGTCCCCCAGGATATACAGTGGGGAAAAAAAGTATTTAGTCAGCCACCAATTGTACAAGTTCTCCCACTTAAAAAGATGAGAGAGGCCTGTAATTTTCATCATAGGTACATGTCAACTATGACAGACAAAATGAGAAAAATAAATCCAGAAAATCACATTGTAGGATTTTTAATGAATTTATTTGCAAATTATGGTGGAAAATAAGTATTTGGTCAATAACAAAAGTTTCTCAATACTTTGTTATATATCCTTTGTTGGCAATGACACAGGTCAAACGTTTTCTGTAAGTCTTCACAAGGTTTTCACACACTGTTTCTGGTATTTTGGCCCAGTCCTCCATGCAGATCTCCTCTAGAGCAGTGATGTTTTGGGGCTGTCGCTGGGCAACACGGACTTTCAACTCCCTCCAAAGATTGTCTATGGGGTTGAGATCTGGAGACTGGCTAGGGCACTCCAGGACCTTGAAATGCTTCTTACGAAGCCACTCCTTCGTTGCCCGGGCGGTGTGTTTAGGATCATTGTCATGCTGAAAGACCCAGCCACGTTTCATCTTCAATGCCCTTGCTGATGGAAGGAGGTTTTCACTCAAAATCTCACGATACATGGTCCCATTCATTCTTTCCTTTACACGGATCAGTCGTCCTGGTCCCTTTGCAGAAAAACAGCCCCAAAGCATGATGTTTCCACCCCCATGCTTCACAGTAGGTATGGTGTTCTTTGGATGCAACTCAGCATTCTTTGTCCTCCAAACACGACGAGTTGAGTTTTTACCAAAAAGTTCTATTTTGGTTTCATCTGACCATATGACATTCTCCCAATCCTCTTCTGGATCATCCAAATGCACTCTAGCATACTTCAGACGGGCCTGGACATGTACTGGCTTAAGCAGGGGGACACGTCTGGCACTGCAGGATTTGAGTCCCTGGCGGCGTAGTGTGTTACTGATGGTAGGCTTTGTTACTTTGGTCCCAGCTCTCTGCAGGTCATTCACTAGGTCCCCCCGTGTGGTTCTGGGATTTTTGCTCACCGTTCTTGTGATCATTTTGACCCCACGGGGTGAGATCTTGCTTGGAGCCCCAGATCGAGGGAGATTATCAGTGGTCT